>NC_052147.1:151340248-151531496 GCF_902713615.1 Scyliorhinus canicula
CCAACTTTTAAGTTTTAATGTTTCTGATTGGAGGGAGAGAGCAGCCGGCAGTGTCAATTTCAGCGGCCGCTCACTTTGATCCGGAGAGGGAAGCTGCTCTCTCACTGAAGCAATCAGCCGGCCGCTGAAATTGACACTGCCCGCTGCTCTCTCTCTCCCTCCAATCAGAAACATTAAACTTAAAAGTTGGATTGGAGGGAGAGAGCAGCGGGCAGTGTCATTTCAGCGGCCGGCTGATTATTTCAGTGAGAGCAGCTTCCTTCTCCGATCAAAGTGAGCCGGCCGCTGAAATTGACACAACTGACAGTTGGGGTCCTTCAAGCCCCCCGCGGTATATCGCGAACCGCGGTATTGCGGAGCGCGGTATAACGGGGGACTACTGTATTAATTACACCTAACAACTAAAATGACCTGTACTTAACTTCCAGTGACCGGCTCTGTGCAGGTGAGATAAGGCCTTTATCTGAATCCTCACGGTGTTGGCTGGTAGCCTTCAGAGTTCGTCTCTGGCTGCGGCTCGCCCTTCAGGTAGCGATCGCGGGTCCTTGAACTTGGCTCGTCGATAGGCTGCAGTTGGTCGGAGCAGAGGCCGGTCCCAAAATAGACTAAATTGCTGTTGCGCAGTTCTTCTTATCCCTCCGATCTTTTGCACTCCTCTTGGGCGATCCCAACTCAGATCCAATGGATCGATAGGGTTTCGATCACCCTAATAGATTCTGGCCAATTCGGGGCGGGTCCTTGCTGCTATTGTCCAGGCATGTATGCACTCCCATATAGGTAAATCCCCCCCCCCCCACCCCCCCCCCCCCCCCCCCCCCCCCCCCGAGTCTGCTACTGTTGGTACATTTCGATCTGTGTCCCATTGTCCTGGGGAAATCGGTGATTGACCTTTTAGCAGGTGTGAGTTTTAGTTAGGTCTGGTTTCCCTCTGCACAATACACAGGGGCTGTGTACCGTCTGTGTGTGTCCCAACCTGACCATAATTCCTATTCTCCTTTGCGGGCGGCCATTAGATGCCCACAGTGTACACGTCACCAACAATCTCCTGGTCCACCCACGCCACGACCTAAAAAGCACACCTATACTTCCTCAGGAGCTATGGAAATTCGGCATGTCCACATTGACTCTTACAATTTTTACAGGTTTTCGTAGAAAGTATCCTATCTGGTTGCATCACAGCCTGGTATGGCAACTGTTCGGCCCAAGACTGTACGAAACTACAGAGGACGCAGCCCGGTCCATCACATGAATCCACCTCCCATCCATTGACTCTGTCTGCACCTCCCATTGCCTTGGGAAAGCGCATTAAAAAGTCTTACAACACCAGGTTAAAGCCCAACATGTTTGTTTCAAACACTAGCTTTTGGAGCACTGCTCCTTCCTCGGGTGAATGAAGAGGTATGTTCCCGAAACATATATATTGACAAATTCAAAGATGCCAGACAATGCTTAGAATGCAAGCATTAGCAGGTAATTAAATCTTTACAGATCCAAAGATAAGGGTAACCCCAGGTTAAAGAGGTGTCAATTGTCTCTAGCCAGGACAGTTGGTAGCCCAGGCCAGACGGTGGGGTTGAATGTAATGCGACATGAATCCCTGGTCCCGGTTGAGACTGTACTCGTGTGCGGAACTTGGCGATAAGTTTCTGATCGACGATTCTGCATTGTCGCGCGTCCTGAAGGCCACCTTAGCGAACGCTTACCCGGAGATCAGAGGCTGAATGCCCTTGACTGCTGAACTGTTCCCCGACTGGAAGGGAACATCCCTGCCTGGTGATTGTCGCGCGATGTCCGTTCAGTCGTTGTTGCAGCGCCTGCATGGTCTCACCAATGTCCCATGCTTCGGGACATCCTTTCCTGCAGAGTATGAGGTAGACAACGTTGGCCGAGTCGCACGAGTATGTACCGCGTACCTGGTGGGTGGTGTTCTCGTGTGTAATGGTGGTATCCATGTCGATGATCTGGCATGTCTTGCAGAGATTGCCATGGCAGGGTTGTGTGTTCGCTGTTCTGAAGGCTGGGTAGTTTGCTGCAAACAATGGTTTGTTTGAGGTTGCACAGTTGTTATGTGCAGATACTTATAGCCAAGTTCCGCACACATGAGTACGGCCTCAACCGGGACCTGGGATTCATGTCGTATTACATTCACACCCCCACCATCTGGTCTGGGCTTGTGAAATCCTACCAACTGTTCTGGCTGGAGACAATTCACACCTCTTTAACCTGGGGTTACCCCTATCTTTGGATCTGTAAAGATTTAATTACCTGCAAATGCTTGCATTCTAAGCATTGTCTGGCATCTTTGAATTTGTCGATATATATGTTTCTGGAACATACCTCTTCATTCACCTGAGGAAGGAGCAGTCCTCCGAAAGCTAGTGTTTGAAATAAACATGTTGGACTTTAACCTGGTGTTGTAAGACTTCTTACTGTGCTCACCCCTTTCCAACGCCGGCATCTCCACATCTTGGGAAAGCGGGCAGCATAATCAAAGACCCCCTCCCACCCGGCGTATTCACTGTTCCAACCTCTTCCATCAGGCAGGAGATACAAAAGTCTGAGAACACGCACAAAGAGATTCAAAAACAGTTTCTTCCCCGCTATCACCAGACTCCTGAATGACCCTCTTATGGACTGAACTTATCTCTTCAGACATCTTCTCTACTGTGAAATACTACACTCCGTAAGCTCACACGATACCTGTGCTTACGTATTTACTTTGTGTATTTATGCATGTCCTACGTTTATTCATGTATGGAATGATCTGTCTGAACTGAACGCAGAACAATACTTCTCACTTAGCCTGGTACATGTGACAAATCAAATTCGATTCAATTCCTACCAAACTGCGGTGCAGCCAGATAGGAAGGATCTGGAATGCACTGTCAGTATAGTGGATGCAGGGTCAATCATGGCTTTCAACAGGAAATTTGATTGTTATCTGAAAACGAAATATTTGCAAGGGCTACAGAAAAAGACAGTGGAATGGCACTAGGTAAATTGCCCTATCAAAGCTGGTACAGACATGGTGGTACAAATGCCTGCTTAGTGTTCTATAACCGTTCTATGATTCTAACCAACTGCTGAGCAGGAACATGTAATGCTGTGGTGTTAGTATTTAATACCAGTTGATCCATTCCTTGCATGTGTAAATATAGGTATACCTATTGAGTAAATAGTTTTACAGTAGTTTACTAATGAAGAATATAGACCTCTCCATTCAATTGGGTGGCCAGAAAATAGAATAATTTTGGTTAGAAGGATTAAGATGTAATATTTTAGTGTAGAAATGGTTAGTTGAGATTGTTTTCAGTGCTTAATAAACATAACCATTGAAACAGATCAACATAATTTTCAATGAAAGCCACCTGCAGTATCAGATACCAATGTGCTAGCAGCATTTAATGAGCATTTTCATTGTAGAAAAAAAAACACAAGAATACCTTTGTAGAAGCCACAATGGTATGTTTTTGGCTTGCTATGCATGTGGGAATGCTAACTGACAGCTGCAGCATTTCAGGATGATCTCCCCCTACTGGACATGTGTACAGAAAATATGCTGCCTGATGAGAAAAGCTTTAAATTTATGGAGAATTCTCGCTCAACATTGCAATGTGGTGATTTCAGGGTAATGAAGGCTGCTTTACATTGATCAGAAATGCTTCCATGTTGACCATTTATTGAACAATAAAACAATGTGAGCAATTGGCAAATTGTGTTTAATATATACTAATACATTTGACTGGTACTTAGTGTGTACCTAAGGCAGTGTTTACCCATGGGTACTAATTACATCCAAATCCACCTAGTAATTGTGCAGTTTTTTCCAAATACTTCCAAAAAGGCATAGTGGACATTTTGCTGCAGACACGTCTTTATGGCTACAGGAGCTGAACAGTCAAAACCATTATATTTGTAATTCAAGTGTAAATCACTTCCGTTTATTCGTTGTGTTCAATTTCTGATTTCAACCTGAAATGCTTTCAAATGATTAGAGTGCTCAGCACACTAAAGTTAGCTAACCCCATGTTGAGCTTTAAAGGCTGTATCTTAAAAAGTGCTGAAGTCTAATCCCTTGTGTAAAATATGCTTTGGTTAAAGCGGAACTCAAGTGTGCGGAGAATACATTTTTAGCTTTTGGAAAAATAATTAAACTTGCTTTTCAAAAAAAAATCTCAATTTGAACAGACGACCTAGAAAACTAGTATGGTTTACTTACCTCCTAGGCTGCTTAGGTGTCAATTATGGAAGATTAGCCTGCATGTTTCAACAGTTCCATTGCAAACTCTGGGGGAAGATGAGTTCAGACTGGCCTCAGGGCCACTATAAAGCCATCCGACCTGGAAAGGCTTGTTGAGGGGTCTGCCATGTGGTCAGGCAACCCCCAGGATTACTCTGAAGTAGCCCTTACTGTACCCCTTACTACCCAGAGTTGAGCTGCTTTGGGATACTGTTTACAATTTATATCACAACATTCTAAAGCGACAGACTGTACTTAAGGCTATCAGGTCAGTGCTAAAATTGCTTCCTTGTTCATTTGTAGCAATAGCTATTGAGATTAAATTTACTGTTCAAAAAGGAGTGTAAAGTACCCTTCTCTGCACTTTTCCTTTACTTCTGTGTTTAGGCCGAATAGTTCAATTAATGGTCAATAATGAGACTTGATAGAGATTTTTATCTGCTTTTCATGGAACATCTGACCCAAATATAACCTAGATTAAAGAACATTTATTAAATTTGTTTATTATATTTCAATTTGCCATTCATGGAAAAGAGTAACACGGCTAAATGCAGTCACAGTATTCATGTGATGGAACCTATCCAGTAGCTCATTATCAGAATCTGGCCTGACTGGAGGAGTGCTGGACACAGTTAAATAAGAGCAAAACAGATAATTATGGAACAGCTTATCACTCAACCGCATAGTTTGCTGTGAAAAGCATGCTCAGTGCACACTAGGCCCCTCCACAAAGTTAAACAAAGCAGTTTGATAAATGGTATACCTGAAACCATTGTCAACTATTGTATTTTTGCCAAAGCGACTGTGGTGAGGACCGATGTTTCAAATTGATTTAGTTTTGGAGTACAAAGGCTTTGAGAAATGATACGGCAGTATGCTGAGTTGCAAATTTTCTCTATGGCCAGCTGAAGTGAATTTGAAAGATGCAGACAACCAGATTCCAGTATTATTGGATAATTTACAACATGGATTCTACAGTAAAGATCACTCGTACAGAATATAAATTTACCACATACAGTACATTAGTTTGGGAAACAATTGCACAGTCCATGGTGCTTGTGTGTGATTATTCCTTTGTGGTATGATTTGAAAGTTAAGGCAACGAAGGTAATGTAGCTGAATGATATTGTCATGTATCGACAGTGTATCTAACCATATAACTCATTCTTGATTCCTATCAAATAGTCTCAAAATATAGAAAGATCGTCACTGGTCTCGTCTCAGTTTACTGAGAATACAGTGATGGGTAGAAAATCAGTAGGTTGAAATCAAGAAAATTGTACAATTTGTACATATGATAGCAGGTGGGAACAGGTATAGTCTATAATAATTCAGTCATCCATTTCTTAATGCTGCTCCAACTATTAAAGTTATACCTCAGTACTTCCACCATTTTCTGAATCTCTTTGTTGTGTTGCAGCCTGATATTACTCAGCTGGTTGAGTAACATTCGAGTGAAAGAAAAGATTAGGGTCAAAAGCAATTCAATGTCCATAATCTGCGCTATTTGTAACTGCCAACTGACGCCACTCTGGGGAAGGTAATCCTAATAAGATATTTTGAGATTTCAGATGTTGGATGTAATGATAAGGCGTTAGCCAATTGCAAACGATCACTGCCGATTGTTTTCTTGGAATTCACAAGCTGTGTTCACAAGCTATGTTTTGTAGGACGAAGAGCAATTTCCGTAACCTAACTTGCATAGCTAGACTGCATGCTCATTGTAAGGAATTTGAATGAGGCAACATATAGTAAGGAAAATAGCTGGAATCTAAACAGAATAATGACCTGGATTTTACGGTATAAGTAATGCTCAATGTTGTTAAAATGCAAATTGAACAACTTTCTGGCAACGTCACATCTTTAGTTAAATGGGGAATCGTTCTGCTCTTCTTGAAACTGCACTATACTGGTATCTTGCTGAGCAATTCGAAGTTGAAACACATGGCATTCAGTTGCTGTAATTCTGTGATTAAACCACTAAAATTGCCAGAAAGTTGGGGAGTTGGGGCTTGTGCACCCCCCCCCCCCCCCCCCCCCCCCCCATGAGGAATTTTCAAATAATTTTTGCCAGACAACCAACCCATCGGGCTCTGAAAATTAACTTTGAGGCATATGTTTGATTTGAATTATTGCTTTGTCTTTTATCTCTCTTAATCTCATCATTCTTTCCCACTTTGCTTTCAGTGCATCATTTTGCACTTGAGTTAACTACTTTAACTGACACCTCCTGGTCCAGATTCTGTGCCTCAGTAAAGTTTCTTCAGTCTGATTGGATAAAGTGATAGTCACATATCCCAGATCCCCTGTAGCTGACATTTCTAATTTTCTAAGTGTCAGCGAAAACACCCATAGACACTGTTTTAAGGAAGTATTTTTATTCTTTTCATTTGTATTTGCAACAAAAAAAGGTAAGAACAAACAGGAAACATATGCAGAAACTGGAGGCACATTAACAGTAAACTCCAAGTAGTTGGTTACAACAACCATATTATTAACTATATACATGCTACCCCATGTGGTTTCTATCTCTATTAGAAGTTAAACACGCACTGAAATAAAAATTTTAATCTAAAAGAAATTCAACAGTTTATAATTTGAAATACAGATCAGCCTATCCATCACAGTGCCATGCCTTTAGGTCTTAGTCTATTCCGGAGGTTTACGGTTACATTAAAATCCCAAAGTAGGGGTGGCACCATTCACATTTGTCTTCCACCTCCAAGAAGAACCCACACATGCATGTTCTGGTCAAGTGCGCCCTGTGCACTACGTTTTGTGGCATTAGGCTCAGCCCTGCACATGAGGTGGAATTCACCCTATGCAGTACTTCGATCCAGACCCCCCTCCCTATCTCCATGCCCAGCTCATCCTCCCACCTTTCCCGTGTTTTCTCCAGCTCGGCCCTTACCTCTGTATGTACTGTCGTCCGTACATGTCGACGCAGTTACTTTCCCCTAACTGCCTGATGCTAGCAGCTGCCAGTAGGGTGTGTCCGGGTATCTGGGGGAACATTGCTCTCTTTAAATTTCAATTTGGCCTATTGCATTCGCAGCTCACAATGGGATCTCCTCTATATCGGAGAGACCAAACACAGACTGGGTAAGCACTTTGCTGAGCACCTTAGGTCTGTGCGCATTCAGAACCCTGACCTTCCCGTTGCTTCCCACATCTGTCCTTGGCAGGGTGCAATGTTCCAGTGAAGCTCAACGCAAACTGGAGGAACAACATCTTGTTTTCCAGTTAGGCACGCTACAGCCTTCCGGTCTCGACATTGGATTCAACAACTTCAGATGATTAGCTCTGCCCCACCTCAACCCCTTTGTTTTCATCCCATTTCATTTTAACTGTATTTGACCATTTCTTTCTTGTTTTTCGTTATATATATTTAACCCCCCCCCCCCAATCTTTTCCCCCTTTCCTTAACTTTACTTCTCTTTGCTTCCCCCCTACATGTACATCTGTCACAGTTTACCTTCTGATGTTAGCTTCTCTGCTGTTTGGCTTTTTCGCCTTTTTGTTCTCTCTGGGGACTGCCGTGAGCATCGTTTCCCTTGGTTTCTGTGGCTATGACTCATCTTTCATTCTCTCACTCCACAGTATAAATACTTCCCACTTTCTGTCTTTTAGTTTTGACAAAGGGTTATCTGGATTCAAAACGTTAGCTCTTTTCTCTCCCTACAGATACTGCCAGATCTGCTGAGATTTTCCAGCATTTTCTCTTTGGTTGTTCTCTCCTCAGTTGCAGGCCGAAGCTCATTCCCTTTCTGGAGCTGGAGCTTTTTTGTTGGGTCCCCCAGGGTTGCTACTCTACCGTCTATGTACAGGTGCCTTACTGTCAATACCCCTTCGTCCTGACGCCATGTTTTAAAGGAAGTGCCTATTGTTGCTGGGATGAATTTATGGTTTTTGAAATTGAGGCCATAGCGGACCTTGCACCAAGATTAAAATGGTGCCTGAGCTGACTCCAAGTCCTTAACGTGGTCACCACCACGAGCTTTCTCGAGTACTTGGCTGGGGAAATAGGATTTGGGGCCATGGCCAGTGCTGGGAGGGATGTCCCCATACAGAAGGTTTCCTCCATTTGCACCCATTCTGCCTCTGGCTCTTTTCACCCACGTTTATACTCGTTCCGTGTTAGCCGCCCAATGGTAGAATAGGAGATTCGACAGAGCCAGAGCCCACATATTCCTCCTTCTTTGCAAGATGTTTTTAATGATTCTGGGGTTTTATTCCGTCCACGCAAACAGCATAATTAATTTATCTACCTTGGCGAAGAAGGCCTTGGGGATGAAAATTGGGAGGATCTGAGTAGAAAGAGGAATCTTAATAATAATTCACAAGTAGGCTTCAATTCCGGTGCCTGTTAGGGGAGACCAGTACGAGAATTGAACCCTCACTACTGCCTTGTTCTGCATTACAAGCCAGCTGTTTAGCCAACTGTGCTAAACCAGAATCTTTGCAGCGTGCTCATTTTATTGCCTGCACTCTTGCCATCAGGGAGAGCAGGAGGCCCCCCCCCCAATGATGAACTTGCCAGTGTGGTAGCTCCCTCCTGGGAGCAGCACTTTTTGTATTCGGCCTATTAGTTTCTCCCTCCTTCCCTCTTCTCGCTTCGAGTTACCTTTGCGGTTTGGTGACCCCCCCCTCGCCCTTGTAGGTTTTAAAGAACGAAAAAAAAGCCAAGCTTAAGAGTTCCTGGTTGTCTCTTATTGTTGTGTTCCAAGTAAATTCTTTCGGGTGAACTCGTTTGCTTCCTTCATTGTTTTAAAATTATGCTCTTTGCTGCTGAACGTACAGTCTCACCACGTGCAACATGCCAAACTGCGCTTTGGCCCCGTTAAACACCGCCCGGCGCTTGGCCAGGTTGGCTCCAATATCTTGATAGACACGCATTGTGTTTCCGTCCCACCTTCGGGACCCTATGCTCCTCGCCCAGTTAAGCACCCAATCTTTGTCTTAAAACATGCAGTTTTGCAATTATTGCCAGTAGTGGTTCTCCTGATTTAGGCTTTTGCCGGAGCGACCAGTGGGCCCAGTGCACCTCTTGTAAATTTGGCGAAGCATTCCTCTCTGACCAGTTTCACGAGCACTTGTGTGACATATTCTGTTGGGTCCTGCCTTCTGCGCCCTGTAGCAGGACGACAATTCTCAGGATCTGTTGATTGGACCTGTTCTCCCGATTGTCAACTTTCCCCATGAACGCTTTCTGGGTTGTTGCCAACCGTACCACCTTAGCTTCGAGCGAGGCGGTCCACTCACCCTGGTTGGTGGCCACTTTCGCCAGGTTCCGCTCTGTTCTATCACCGCCCTTTGGGGGCAAGTGCAGTTTCTATTGCCGACCTTAAGGCCAACATGAGATCCTGTTTTGTTGAGTCTCTGTGTTTCTGGAGTTCAATTGAGAGACGCTCCATTTGCTTAATTGACGGGCAGGCTGGTGTTTGTGTTGGTGACCCTGCTTTTTCCACCATGCTCTGCTCTGTTTCACTCCGCATATCCCATCGTTTGGAGGTTAGGGTCTTTCTTTTCTCGACTTTTACTGTTTTTCGGCTCCACAGCTGGTTATTTCGGTTGGCTGTTAGTTGGGGGTAAGGCTGGGTGGATTTTGTTGCGGTTTTGTATCTATTTGACAAGTTAAAACTGCCTGGTAAGACGTTCCCAAGAGAGAACAACCTTTCATACGACTGCTTAGCTCATGACTGCCACCAGAATGTCCTGTAGAAACCTGCGTATACGTAATAAACAGTTGGTGCTGTCTGTTCACTGCCGACCACAAATCCTGGCCAATGTTCAGAAGATTTTATGAAAACATTCTTTCATTGCTTTGGGAGGTGCTGGTACACAATTGATTCTTAATTTTTGTGACTTCCACTTTGGTATGCCCATGTTATTTTAATTATTTACAAATAAACACAAATTTGACTGCAACAGTTCAATTTAGATTAACTGCCATAGTGAAACCCTGTATAATATCAAAAAAGTTACACACCATTGGCAAAATTTGTCATTTCGTACCCCTATTGAACCGGAGTTTTGTACTGTTTACACAGATAATAGTGAAGATGTACATTTCTCTGCTATATCTCTGCTTTTTTGGAATGCAAGACAAATTATATCCCGAGCAGTCAGCCACAACTGTAGGGTGTCCTTTCCCATTAATTTGTGTCTGGTTTGTGGGCCTACAGCTTGCCTTTCGTTCATCTTCAAGATATGGAATTCCACATAACCTATGTGTTGCTAGAATTGAATAAATGTTTTGCTTTCTCTTTTTATATATTTGCAAAATATATGTAGCCTGTTCAGATTGAGAAATATTTGTGCCCTCTTGTGGTTTAGGAAAATTGTTTCAGGAAGTTGTGAATCCCTTAAGTGATTTGGTGATTTTATTTTTTGTGTAGAATTATCACTTGTCTATTGCAACAGGCTTCGCCAATTGTGAAGTGCGTTAATTCTTGGACATAGAACTAAAATTTTTCTGATCATTAAATTAATGGGTCGCTAATTGAAACAAATTGTATTGAAGTATTTTTAAGGAGTTACTCTGGCATGTTAAGGTATCTGTTTAAAAAAAAAAAAGAACTAGAACTTGAGGCAGGTGAATTCTGAAAATTTAGTAAATATAAGCGGAGTGCAAGTAGTCCATTATTCTAGAATATCATTGCTTGTCATCAAGAAACAACTGGACTATGATGCAACATTCTGTGCACAACCAGATCTTTCAGCTTGACTCTT
Organism: Scyliorhinus canicula; assembly: GCF_902713615.1. NCBI lineage: Eukaryota > Metazoa > Chordata > Chondrichthyes > Carcharhiniformes > Scyliorhinidae > Scyliorhinus > Scyliorhinus canicula. The sequence continues at coordinate 151,351,221 of NC_052147.1, forward strand.
TTGGTGGCAATTGAGGGGGAAAATTATTGTTCCTCCAAATATTACTTGGGGATTAAAAAAAATAAATTCAGAGTACACAATTATCTTTTCCCCAATTAAGGGGCAAAATTAGTGTGTCCAATCCACCTACCCTGCAGAACTTTGGGTTGTGGGGGGTGAGATCCATGCAGAAATGGGGAGAATATGCAAACTCCACACGGACAGTGATCCGGGGTTGGGATCTAACCAGCCTTGGGGCCGTGAGGCAGAAGTGCTAACCACTGCGCTGCCGTGCCACCCCTATTTTGGGATCTTAATGTAACCATTAACCTCCGGAATAGAGTAAGACCTAAAGGCATGGCACTGTGATGGATAGGCTGATCTGCATTTCAAATTATAAACTGTTGAATTTCTTTTAGATTAAAAGTTTTATTTCAGTGCGTGTTTAACTTCTAATAGAGATAGAAACCACATTCCTAGAAATTTGTATTGGAGAGAAACTGGAGATACTGAATTTTTGTATTCAAAAAATTTTTTGTTTGCAAATCCCCTAACCATAGAAAAATAATCACTCAGCTTGAGAAACTTGATTGTTTTTCAATGGATTTATGGTCGGCATCGAAGTGAGTGTCAGGACATCATGTAAATTGGATGACATTCTTCCATTGTGGCAATTGTCTTTTGATTCCCTGTAGACCAAGTTGAACTTCCAAGAAACATGGCCCAGTCCTTTGTTTTAGAATCCATCAAAATGAAGTCTGAAGATTCTTTGAAGAGGTTGGGAGGTAGTGGTGTCATGGTATTGTTACTGGATTAGTAAATCAGAAACCAGGGTAATGCTCTGGGGGCCTGGATTTGAATTCTGCCACTGCAAATGGCGAAATTTGAATTCAATAAAAATCTGGAATTAAAAATCTAATGATTTCCATCACACCATTGCCAATTGTTGTAAAAACCCATCTGATTCACTAATGTCCTTAGGAAGGAAAGCTGCCAGCCCAAATCCTATGAATGAATAAAAAAAAATGAAATCTCATGTAGTGATCATATTATGGTTGAAGAGATAGTGGGGAACATTTTAGTGACAGCAGTACGATTTAAGTACCTTCAGGGTGAAATGTAGGAGCAACCAACCCAGAGAACGCTGAACGTCAAGAAATATTGAAGACTGAATAAGAACGAAAAGAGACTTTTAGCAAATCCAAAGGCAGCAAATCAGTGGAGGCCTTAGTGGAGTACAGAAAATGCGGAGGGCGGTGCGGTGGGGGGACTTTAGAAAGCAATTAGAGCAAAGAGGGGGCATGAAAAAGCACTGGTGGGTAAGATTAGGGAGAATCCCAATGATATTCTAGAAGTATATTAAGGGGAAGAGATTAACCAGGTAAAGAGATCACATTAGGGGCCAATGGGGAAATCTGTGTGTGGAGCTGAAGGACATTGGGAGGGTATTAATCAAGCACTTGAAATCAGTCTTCACTCGGGAGGAGGATGTAGGTACAAAATTCAGGGCGAGGGACTGATGTTCTTAAACAGTTTGACATGAAAAGGAGGTTTTGGCGGGCTTAATGGGCAAATCCCCAGGTCCGGTTGAGTTGTATCTCAGGCTGCTGTAGGGTGGCACAGTGGTTAGCACTGCTGCCTCACAGCTCCAGGGACCCAGGTTCAATTCCGGCCTCAGGTGACTGTGGATTTTGCACTTTCTCCCCGTGTCTGCATTGATTTCCTCCGGGTGCTCCAATTTCCTCCCACAGTTCAAAGATGTGCAGGTTGGATGGATTGGGCACGCTAGATTGCCCTTTAAGTGTCCAACGGTTAGGTGGGGTTACAGGAATAGGGTGGAATTGTGGGCTTAAGTAGGGTGCTCTTTCAAGGTCCCGTGTAGATTTGATGGGCTAAATGGCCGCCTTCTGCAATGTAACTTCAGTGATCTATGAAATTACAGGGGCTCTGACCTAAATTTTTAACTCTTCTCTGACCACAGAGTTTGGAGGACAGCGTAGCTTGCAATTCCACTTTTCAAGAAGGGTGGTAGAGATAAACCAGGGGATTACAGATCAGTGAATTTAATTGGTCGTAGAGAACTATTGGAGAAAACTCTGAAGGACAGAATCAGTCTTCATTTGAAGAGGCAAGGTTTGATCATGAATCCTCAGCTTGGCTTTGTCAGAGAGGAAGGTCATGCCGAACAAATTTGATTGAATTTTCCAAGGACCATAGTGGCCGGATCTTGAATAACGACGAGTTACAGGAGGGACAACAATCTCTCCCTCAATGCCGGCAAAACTAAGGAGCTGGTCATTGACTTCAGGAAGCAAAGTACTGTACACACCCCTGTCAGCGTCAACGTGGCCGAGGTGGAGATGGTTAGCAGTTTCAAATTCCTAGGGGTGCACATCTCCAAAAATCTGTCCTGGTCCACCCGTGTCGACGCTACACCAGGAAAGCACAACAGCTCCTATACTTCCTCAGGAAACTAAGGAAATTTGGCATGTCCACATTAACCCCTACCAACTTTTACAGATGCACCATAGAAAGCATCCCATCTAGCTGCATCACAGCCTGGTATGGCAACTGCTCGGCCCAAGACCACAAGGAACTTCAGAGAGTCGTGAGCACCGCCCAGTCCATCACACAAACCTGCCTCCCATCCATTGACTCCATCTACACCTCCCGCTGCCTGGGAAAGAGGGCAGCATAATCAAAGACCCCTTCCACCCAGCTTACTCACTCTTTCAACTCTTCCAAATTCTTCCATCGGGGAGGAGATACAGAAGTCTGAGAACATGCACAAACAGACTCAAAAACAGCTTCCCCGCTGCTACCAGACTCCTAAATGACCACCTTATGGCCATTAAATATACCATGTTCCCTGCAACAAAGGCTGCTGCTGTCCAGCATTTTAGCTAGGTAATTCATGTCACGATACCAAACGTGAGGAGCTTTTGATTGATCTCAATAGGTCATGCAGGTCCCTGTTTTCCAAATTCTGTGTTTTCTTGTGACACTTGGAGAATGGGACACTGGGATCTAATGTTTTTCATATTTTTTTTAATGGAATGAAAGTTTCCAGAAGTTGCAAACCGCTCACCTTCCAGTGCCAAGCCTCAACCTGAGTTATGGCATTGGTTTTCCAGATTTTTATAGAGGATGTGGCTGATCCATGAGACAAGCAATTTGTACATTGTAAATGCAGTCCTTGGTAAGCCAATAAGCCTGCTGTGCTGCAGCTGGATTATTGTTCTTACAGAAATGAGTAAAAATATCATACAAGATGAACCGAACGCACATGACATTAACAATGTACATAGCACATGCAAGTTGAGTGGAATTTACGATTACATATGCAAAGAAAGAACACATGCATGTTACAAACAAAGATTTTAATTACAAGGTAAATCTGGTGTTCCAGTAAGGGCATACTAATTCTACTTTGGGCTTCTTCAATGTTTGAGCCACAGTGCAAAAAGCAGTTCTATAGATTATACAGGTGCTACAAACACTAGATATGTACAAATGTAAATAGAAATTAGGCTCGCTGTTTAATTCTATTCATTTCAGGCTGGTTTTGGCGACAGCAGCAGTGCAACCGAAAACATTTGTCCTTAATGTATATATTTTAATTAGACCTATGAGTGATTTGGGGAAAACCATTAGTGTCAAACCAAATATTTTTTAAGTAGCAATGAAGGGGAAATCTACCAATAATGATTTGTACATACTGCTTTTTAAAAGCACAACATTCCTTGATTTTAAAAGCACGATATGCCCTCTGGAATTTTTTTTGTTCCCAATAGGCTAGAGATTAATTCATATAGTGCTCTGCCTGTGGGCTGGCTGTGCTGTGTGCCATAACATCATCCCTAGTAAAGCTGCAGACTTCAAAAATAGACCAGTGCTTGTTTAATGTGAGCATAGATATCTGAAGAATTTGCACCCCCTCCCCCTCCTCTCCATTTTGTTGAACATTGATGGGTTAACCCTTTTTAGAATGCTTCGAACAAACTGCCTTCGGGCTGCATTAACATTCGCATGGATTGCTTCATTGCACATTCACTATTCGTATGTGTCAATGCTGCTCTATTGTTTAAGACTATGCTAAACCGACATGTTTAATAACTGAATAAATGGTGCATCTACATGGGGAATTCTGGGAAAGCACATTGCTGAGAGATGCACCAAATAATGAAGAGAACACCTGGCCAGCGTAATCCGTTATTAACCCAAGTTTTTCTCCTCTTAGGTAAATTCCATTTGCTGAATGAGTGTGTAAAATAATATGTACCTTTTCAGAATGCTTTGAATTCTCCATATCTTTCCCCACTCACCTTGCACAGTGTGGGGGACAATCTGGTACAATTGAGCTCCATCAGAAAAAATGTTCAGTCATGTTCTATGTCATTACACCAGAAGCTTCAGTGCTTTCAGCTGTGGCATTCCTCTGTTTTTGGAACACCACCTCCTATATCCACTCGCTATGCTTCCCGTGGTCATGCAACATCTGTTATGCCGTTCCATGGTTATCTCGTTATATTGGTTTATCTCATTTCCTCTATAAAGGAATTAAATCTTCATCATTATCCTTTCAATTTCTTTGGAACTTAATTTTTCTTACGTATCCTCCTTTTATGATCATTTGAGTTTTTGCTAGGTTAGCTTTTAAAGAAATTGTTTCTGGCAGTGGCAGTCATTCAACCCTTCCATGGTTACAGACTGTCTTTGAAGCCCAGATTTTTTCAAAGATAATCCTTTAATTCCGCTTTAAATAATCCACTCTATTCCATATTTCTGTTCTCTGCTAAATCAATTGTACTTGAATGGATTCTTTACCCATGCTTTCTATGTACCATATAATGGCCCTTATGTGTCAGTCGTGGCTGTTGAAAGCACTCCCCTCTGTCAGAACATGTAGACTCCAGACCTAATCCAGGACTGAGCACAAAAAGAATTGCGGTACTGAGGGAATGTTGCACTGTTGGAGGAGCTATCTGCTGGATGAGACATGAAACTTAAGGCTCAGTCTGCTCTTGCATGTGGACATAAACTGTGGCATTATTTTGGAGAGGGGAGTTATCTCCAAGGTCCTGCCTTATATGTATCCCTCTGTCAACATCACAAAAATTAATGATCTGGTCATGATCATATGACTGCCTGTGGGAGCTTGCTGTGTACAAATTGGCTGCTGGCTGCAGTGTTTCCTACAGTATAACAGTGCCCACGCTTCAGGATACTTCATTGGCTGTAAAGTGCTTTGATATGTTCAGTGGCTGTGAAAGGCTCTACATGTACGGTTTTGAATAAATCCAGAACTACAGCCGATGGATCAAACAAATATTAGCTAAATGGATATAGAATTCATAAATTTATCGTTTAAACTTGATAGCTTCTCTAAAATAGATCTCAGATGAGGGTACAAGTTTGTTCGACAACTTCCTCTTGGTAAATCTCAAGCAGGTGCAAATTGGAAGACTTTTGAATTGGATGATTGGAAGACTGTATCTGATTTTTAAAAAACATTGGCATTATATAGCATCCTTCATGACCCCGGCATGTCAAAATGCTTCTGAGATGTAGTTGCAGTTATGTGGAGGAAATGCAGCAGCCAAATTGTACACAGCCAGCTCCCGCAAACAGGAATATGATCGCCAAATTACCTGTTTTACTGATGTTGATTGAGGGATAAATATCAGCCAGGAGAAAGAGGAAGAACCCATAGGTGACCTAGTAGGTGCGGCAGCTAGTGTATATAATGAGATCCCTTTCTCATCCTGATTGCACTGCTATGTCCCTAATGGTTAAAGGAGGACTGAAGATTTCCTCTGCTGTGGGATTGTCTATTCTTTAACTTTTGATTACCCATGTACTCTGGGAAGCATGAATATTATTTAAGACCAAAGTGGCTGAGGAGCATTCTGAAAAATTGGGTTTCTGGTTGTGACAAATTAGGTTCCAAGAAATATCCATGTGACCTGTGATGGGCAAAGGGTAAACGGAAAGCTAATTACAATGGGGTTGGGTCAGCCAGTGTTTTCTGTTTACGCAAATTCTGTGTTCTGAATTGCCAATGAAGAAATAAGAAAAGTTCTCTGACTCAAAGTTTTCTATTTGTCAACCTTCACACAGATCCTGATATTGAAGTCAGTATGTGAGAATAGAGCAGAGACATAAGAACTAGGAGCAGGAGCAGGCCATCTGGCCCCTCGAGCCTGCTCCGCCATTCAATGAGATCATGGCTGATCTTTTGTGGACTCAGCTCCACTTTCTGGCACCAACACCATAGCCCTGAATCCCTTTATTCTTCAAAAAACTATCTATCTTTATCTTAAAAACATTTAATGAAGGAGCCTCAACTGCTTCACTGGGTAAGGAATTCCATAGATTCACAACCCTTTGGGTGAAGAAGTTCCTCTTAAACTCAGTCCTAAATTTACTTTCCCTTATTTTAAGGCTATGTCCCCCTAGTTCTGCTTACAGTCGCCAGTGGAAATAACCTGTCTGCATCTATCCTATCAATTCCCTTCATAATTTTATATGTTTCTATAAGATCCCCCCCTCATCCTTCTAAATTCCAACGAGTACAGTCCCATTCTACTCGACCTCTCCTCGTAATCCAACCTCTTCAGATCTGGGATTAACCTAGTGAATCTCCTCTGCACACCCTCCAGCGCCAGTATGTCCTTTCTCAGGTAAGGAGACCAAAACTGAACACAATACTCCATGTGTGGCCTCATTAACACCTTATACAATTGCAGCATAACCTCCCTAGTCTTAAACTCCATCCCTCTAGCAATGAAGGACAAAATTACCATTTGCCTTCTTAATCACCTGTTGCACCTGTAAACCAACTTTTTGCGACTCATGCACTAGCACACCCAGGTCTCTCTGCACAGCAACATGTTTTAATATTTTATAATTTAAATAATGTTATATAGTTGTAAAGAAGAGGGTGGAAGACAGGATTGGCAAAGGGTTATGTATTGAACAAGACCCATTGTTGTTGTCTGTTGACCGAACTCAGAAAACTATTTAAAATCTTGAGATTCTGTGCCATCAGGACTGTCGTGACCCGAGTGAGAGGGGGTTTGTAGAGTGTGCCGTACCCATTTCTGGGGGACTTTGAAAGGAAAAAGGCTGCTGGTGAATGTGACTCGAGCTGAAACGATTGGAAAAGAAATGAGAAACCCTACAAAACGGAGGCTGAGTTGGAAAGACAGAGTACAAATGTAGTCCCATTTAAAAAAAAAAAAAAAAATTATTTTTATAATCTTTATTGTCACAAGTAATTAATACTGCAATGAAGTTACTGTGAAAATCCTAGTCGCCACATTCTGGCGCCTGTTGGGTACACTGAGGGAGAATTCAGAATGTCCAATTCCCCTAACAGCACGTCTTTTGGGACTTGTGGGAGGAAACCAGAGCACCCAGAGAAAACCCACGCAGACACAGGAAGAACGTGCAGACTCCACACAGACGGTGACCCAAGCCGGGAATCTATCCTTGGACCCTGGTGCTCTGAAGCAACAGTGCTAACCACATCTCCGAGGAGTAATCTGGTCAACAAATACAAATTAGCTACCTGTGCTCTGCAACACTGTGCCACCATAAATATGTTGTGTGCAGCTAGCACAGTACGATTGCTAGGAAGAGTGCACAAAATCAGAACTGCCATTACACACCCAGCAAATGCATCATCTCAAGGCAGCCAATCTGGACCAACCGGCTCAAGCTCGGCAGTTCTGATCTGCAGAAGGGCCTGTGGCACAACACCACCAACACAGCTCAGAATCAGCACTTAGTTGATAGTCCCATGTCAGAAATCCCAGACTTGGAGCTCCCAAGCGGCAAATGGGTTAAATTGAACAGGATTTGCACTAGAGTCTGACCCTGCCACAACAACCTCTTTGTTGTTGACAGTAAGTCACCCTTGTGCAACTGTGGCGAACTGTAAACCATAGTGCGTATAATCAACAAGTGGTCTGACCTGTGCTTCAGTGGTGCTCGCGCTGCCCCATACCAGGAGCCTGCCAACTGGCTGAAGAATTTCAAATTTGACATCTCCATCAGTGCAAATGGTAGTAGTAGTAATTGGTACCACCATAGTGTGTTGAAAATCTGCCAATAACACCATATAAATAAGCTTAATAGATTACACCTTACATTTGCACAAAGCAGCAGGCATGCTAACTACTTAGAATGGTGATCAAATTATTTCTATTAGAGTTGAGGTGAGTTTAAATGGATGAGTTTAAATGTACAATTTGTGGCATTTCGCTTGCTACTGGATTTCAAAATATATTCTTTCTTTTTGAAGGTTTGGCTGATACTTCAATTCTGCACGAAATTGTTGCCTGCCTCCCTCCCTATCAACAAGAGTGCCAGGTAAGAATCCATCCAAACCAAGAAACTGCCCCATATTGACAGTAAACTGCAAAGGGAAGCTACACATCCCAGTGAGCCTTTCTTCTGTTTAGAAACAATGTACACGGATGACATGAATGGATCAAGGACAGAATATGTTGGTAAAACACAACCGGCTTGGCAGCATCTGTAAAGAGAAAGCAAAGTTAACACTTTCTCTCCTTACAGATGGTGCCAGACCTGCTGAGACTTTCCAGTATCCCGTGTGCTTGTTTGGCTCCCAGCACCTGCAGTAGTTTGCCTATTAACATGAATGGATGTTGTGCTTTTGTTTCGGTATTAGGATGGATTGAATTCCATGTTACAAAATGGAAACAGTTGACAATTCCAATTCACTTTAAAAGAGATATAACAAACCTAAAATCAGAGACAAAAAAGAAGTTTGGTATTGTCAGGGTTGGGGGGAGTGGAATAGCATGAGATGCATTGTCAGTAGAGTAGCGAGGCATATGGAAAAACGCTCAGGTATTTTACTGGACTCAAAATCAAATCTAACCTATTTTGACACACTTTTCCTGACTAGGAATGTGTTTGGCTATCCTTGTGGGTTAAGCATTAGGTCAGATACAGCCAGTTATCATGGAGCTACTTGATGCATAACTGAAAATCTTAACGTTAATTTTTACTTTTCACCAGCACCAAAGCAATTTCTAAAGTCCCATTTTTAAAAGTTTGTGTTTTCTTTGAAGTTACCTTTTCGATAAGCACGTACTAGTTGTGTTCAGTATCCAAACAAAATAGGCATCAAGTAATATTTCTATTTGTTGGTCCCAAGTTACCATATACCTCTGAGCACCTATATACCCCTGAACATCTATATAGTACATCTTTCATATGCAATACACAATATACAAATTATAAGCTTGTTTGAGTTCCTTACATCGACGAGGGTGCCAAGTCGAATTGGGAAAGAGTAGTGGTTAAATTATTTGAATTAATTTATTCAGATTGTCAGCCTGGTTCCCAATAATAGCACCATCTTTGAAGGACAAAGTATAAGCTGGATAGTAAATTAGCTAAGATTCATCCTGTTGTTTTTATGGTGAAACAATGGTTGTTTAAAAGGAGCAGCTGATGCAACTCTGTTGTACGCAGGTCCTTCTCTTTTACACATTGAATTCAATGCTACAGCACCCACTGCATATGTCTAATTCATTTATTAATTTTTCCAATTAAGGAACAATTTGGCGTGTCCAATCCACCTATCATTGGGTTGTGAGGGCGAGACCCATGCAGATATCTCTAATTTGTTTTTGAACAAAAAACATTTTTTTTTTGGAAAACCCAAGTGACACACAACCCGGGTTTTATCAAGGATAAGCATATCAATCGTGGCGTAGTGAATATATAGTATCAAGTATTTTAAAACTAAAGCTGTAAGAAGGAATGAGTGGTTCAGGTTCTGGCATAGAATGAGAACGTTAAATTTCGACGAAATGAAGAGGTGGGAAACTGAAAGGCATATCAGATTAGAATTGTAGAATTTACAGTGCAGAAGGAGGCCATTCGGCCAATTGAGTCTGCACCGGCCCCTGGAAAGAGCACCCCACTTAAACCCACACTTCCATCCTATCTTAGTAACCCCACCTAACATTTTTGGACACTGCATATCTTTGGACTGTGGGAGGAAACCAGAGCACCCAGAGGAAACCCACGCAGAAACAGGGAGAAGTGCAGACTCTGCACAGTGACCCAAGACGGGAATCAAACCTAGGACCCTGGAGCTGTGAAGCAACTGTGCTAACCACTGTGTTACCATGCCGCCCATTTAAATACTAATAGAACCAAGAGAGTTCTGACCTGAGATGCCTGTGTTGAACAGGGTGTTTGCAACCAAAGCATGGTTGGATTTGAAGGGACAAACTTGCCAGAAATAAATGGAAGGCCCAGATATCTCAACCCTTATACAAATCTGCAAAGCAGTACCCCAACTAAGCTGTCTTATTTTTGGTAAGTATCGAGTTTTGGGGTGCAAGCCTAATGAGCTTGACTGATTATTTCAAATTGACAGTATAACTAATAGCAGCCCATGCTGAACAATCCTAATTGTGGAATCACAACCAAATCGGTTGATTGGATCAAACAGTATGTTCTTTTGTCTGTTCTTGATGGGGCAAAGTCCAGGCTGGTCTTGACCAGCAGGCACTGGCAAGATACGAAACACAACATCTGTTGATTCTCTGATTGGGCACCATTTGCTGAATGATTGGAATTCACTAATAGCTGTACCAAGAACCAATTAAAAATCGGTCAAACTATTAACGTGGCTCATTCATGCTTGCTAGAAGAAACACACATTCATACGCAGGGACCTGCAAAATCGGATATGTTCAAGCCGTGTGCCTTTTTGAATTACCCTGCATCTTGGGGATCCTATAGGCGTGGCTATTCAGTGTCAATTTTCCAAATGTGATTGGTTGAAATTTTGCATTCTTGCATTTGGCCTGATGAGTGCGAGGTAAAAAGCTTTGGCAGCATGTCTCTCTCTTCAGCAATATTCTCATTCTGTACCAACAGTGACAGTTTATATCTTGTATTTAATTAGTGAAGAGAGAAAAAGAACTTGAACTAAATAGCAGACAAAAATGTGAAACATTTGCTGCCTTAAGCTTCCACTACAAGTATTGGCAGTAAAATAAACACCACCTTCCTTGAATTCCCAAATGCACCATAAATACAGTAGTCCCCCTTTATAACGCGGGTGTTGGGGTCCAAGACAGCCACCCGCGTTGCAACCGAGCCGCGGATATCCACGATGGGGTTTTTAAATTTATTTAAAAATCTATGCTAGCGCTTCCCATTGTGAGTCTACGGGGGGTGGGGGGAGAGGTCAGACCCCTGTAGACTCACAATGGGAAGCGCTAGCATAGATTTTTAAATAAATTTAAAACCCCCATCGTGGATCTAATTAAAACAGTGTCAATTTCAGCGGCCGGCTCACTTTGATCCGGAGAGGGAAGCTGCTCTCTCACTGAAGCAATCAGCGGCCCGCTGAATTGACACTGTCCACTGCTCTCTCCCTCCAATCCAACTTTTAGTTTTAATGTTTCTGATTGGAGGGAGAGAGCAGCCGGCAGTGTCAATTTCAGCGGCCGGCTGATTGTTTCAGTGAAAGAGCAGCTTCCCTCTCCGGATCAAAGTGAGCCGGCCGCTGAAATTGACACTGCCGGCTGATTGGAGGGAGAGAGCAGAGAACACAGGAGGAGGTCATACGGGCCTCTGCAAGACCAGCATGGTCTCACATCGCCCCTCCCCTCTGTAGCTGGGGTACAGGCTGTGGCTGCTGGGCTACAGGCTGTGGCTGCTGGGCTACAGGCTGTGGCTGCTGGGCTACAGGCTGTGGCTGCTGGGCTACAGGCTGTGGCTGCTGGGCTACAGGCTGTGGCTGCTGGGCTACAGGCTGTGGCTGCTGGGCTACAGGCTGTGGCTGCTGGGCTACAGGCTGTGGCTGCTGGGCTACAGGCTGTGGCTGCTGGGCTACAGGCTGTGGCTGCTGGGCTACAGGCTGTGGCTGCTGGGCTACAGGCTGTGGCTGCTGGGCTACAGGCTGTGGCTGCTGGGCTACAGGCTGTGGCTGCTGGGCTACAGGCTGTGGCTGCTGGGCTACAGGCTGTGGCTGCTGGGCTACAGGCTGTGGCTGCTGGCTACAGGCTGTGGCTGCTGGGCTACAGGCTGTGGCTGCTGGGCTACAGGCTGTGGCTGCTGGGCTACAGGCTGTGGCTGCTGGGCTACAGGCTGTGGCTGCTGGGCTACAGGCTGTGGCTGCTGGGCTACAGGCTGTGGCTGCTGGGCTACAGGCTGTGGCTGCCTGGGCTACAGGCTGTGGCTGCTGGGCTACAGGCTGTGGCTGCTGGGCTACAGGCTGTGGCTGCTGGGCTACAGGCTGTGGCTGCTGGGCTACAGGCTGTGGCTGCTGGGCTACAGGCTGTGGCTGCTGGGCTACAGGCTGTGGCTGCTGGGCTACAGGCTGTGGCTGCTGGGCTACAGGCTGTGGCTGCTGGGCTACAGGCTGTGGCTGCTGGGCTACAGGCTGTGGCTGCTGGGCTACAGGCTGTGGCTGCTGGGCTACAGGCTGTGGCTGCTGGGCTACAGGCTGTGGCTGCTGGGCTACAGGCTGTGGCTGCTGGGCTACAGGCTGTGGCTGCTGGGCTACAGGCTTGTGGCTGCTGGGCTACAGGCTGTGGCTGCTGGGCTACAGGCTGGCTGGGGCTACAGGCTGTGGCTGCTGGGCTACAGGCTGTGGCTGCTGGGCTACAGGCTGTGGCTGCTGGGCTACGGGCTGTGGCTGCTGGGCTACAGGCTGTGGCTGCTGGGCTACAGGCTGTGGCTGCTGGGCTACAGGCTGTGGCTGCTGGGCTACAGGCTGTGGCTGCTGGGGTACTGATTGGAGGGAGAGAGCAGCCGGCAGTGTCAATTTCAGCGGCCGGCTCACTTTGATCCGGAGAGGGAAGCAGCTGCTCTCACTGAAACAATCAGCCGACCGCTGAAATTGACACTGCCCGCTGCTCTCTCCCTCCAATCAGAAACATTAAAACTTAAAAGTTGGATTGGAGGGAGAGAGCAGCGGGCAGTGTCAATTTCAGTGGCCGGCTGATTGTTTCAGTGAGAGAGCAGCTTCCCTCTCCGGATCAAAGTGAGCTGGCCGCTGAAATTGACACAATTGACAGTTGGGGTCCATAAGCCCCCCCGCGGTATATTGCGCAGCGCGGTATAACGGGGGACTACTGTATCCCACTTAATATGCCTCACAACGCCAGGGTCCCAGGTTCGATTCCGACCTCTGGTGACTGTGTGTGGAGTTTGCACATTCTCCCCGTGTCTGTGTGGGTGTCCTCGGAGTGCTCTGGTTTCCTCCCACGGTCTAAAAATGTGCAGGTTAGGTGGATTGACCATGCTAAATTGCCTTTGGTGTCCACAAGGTTAGGTGGGGTACAGGGCCTAGGTAGGGTTCTCTTTCGGAGGGTCAGTGCAGACTTTATGGGCCGAATGGTCTCCTTTTGCACTGTCGGGATTCTATGTCTCCCTTCCCACTGAAATATACTTGCAATGTCAACTCCACAAATGTCATAGAATGTCTTAAATCCGATCATTGAAATTAATAGTTAATTTTTTGGTAACTAACTTACATGCTTTTGTCTATTTTTTGTCGGTCGCTGAAATAGTCTGGAGATTTTTAATGTGCTTCACATTCCAAAATATATTAAGCCCTTCGTTTCCTTTGTCTAGTACTCTAGGCACTGAAAATATTCCATAATATTTTGCTGATGGCAACAGCAGATTATATTGCACACAAAAGCTGATGGAGACAGTTTTTGGGGGTGGGGGAAGATGGCCATTATTAACTTATTGAGCTGTTTGCTTTTGTTGAATATTGGTTTTAGCTAGAAGGCCACAGTACAAGTATTAGAATGAGCTGGTCACTTAATGCAGCACAAGGTAGAATGTTCCATTAGTTCTCCTCATCTACAGGACAGAAGCATATTTATCTGTTAGATGTTAAATCGCAATATATATAATGTATGGTGCAAAAGGTTGGAGGAGATGCCATTTCACCTGTATCAGAAATGTTAAACCGTAATCTTGGTATACTTCTGATTTGCACCATGGAATTTTATGTCTGACTTAGTGGTCTGCAGATATTGCTGCCGTTGTGTCACTAATCAACTAAAATAGTTTTGCATTGGGTGGGTAAGTTTTTTTTTCTCTCCGTTCGTTCATGATGTCTGGCCACTGTAGGGATATCATGGTTGTGTTGTAATTCACCGACTGACCACTAGAAGTTCATTAGTATATAAGTGAATGTCAATCAGGTGACCCCACCCCCAGACTGATTAGGGAGCTGGGAGAGAGGTTGTTTGTGCATGTTCATACTGTTGTTCATCTGTTGGCATATAGTTGACCCACAGTTAATGTTAATAAATAGTTTATAACTTTAGCTACAAGTGTTCTTGTAATATAAATCAGGCCATCCGACAAGAACACTACAGCCACAATACTGAAGCATTACAATGCATGATTTTAGCAACTTTCTGTTTTTCTTTTTAAAAGAAAACAGTGGGAACATCTGTCCCTAATGAAAGTCCGTAATGAATGCCAATCTTTACACTAACCTGCCTTCAATTATAAGGTCAGAAGTGGGGATGTTTGTGGATGAATGTTCACCATTCGCAACTCCTCAGATAATGAAGCGGTCTGTGTCCAAATGCAGTAAGACCTGGACAATATCCAGGCTTGGGCTGACAAGTGGCAAGTTACATTCGCGCCACACAGTGTAAGGCAATGACCACCTCCTACAAGAGAGGACCGAACCATCGCCTCGTGACATTCAGTAGCATTACCATTGCTGAATCCCCCACAATCCAACATTCTGGGGGTTACCGTTGACTAGAAACTGAACTGGACTATCCATATTAATACTGTGACTACGAATGCAGGTCAGAGACTAGGAAGAAGCCGACGGCGAGTAACTCACCTCCTGAACCCCCCAAAAAGCCTGTTAACCATCTAAAAGGCACAAGCCAGGAGTGTAATGGAATACTCTCCACTTGCCTGGATGAGTGCAGCTCCAACAACACTCAAGAAGCTCAACACCATCCAGGACAAAACAGCCCGCTTGATTGCTCCCCCTTCAATAAACATTCAAACCCTCCACCACCGGCGAACAGTGGCTGCCGTGTGTACCATCTGCAAGATGCACTGTAATAACCCACCAAGGTTCCTTTGACAGCACCTTCCAAACCCACCACCACTACCATCTAGAAGGACAAAAGAGCAGCAGAGACCTTACTCGCCACCCGACTTGGAACTATATGAAATGAAAATGAAATGAAAAATCACTTATTGTCATGAGTAGGCTTTAAATGAAGTTGCTGTGAAAAGCCCCTAGTTGCCACATTCCAGCGCCTGTTCGGGTTGCAATATCTCCGTTCCTTCATTGTTGCTGGGGCAAAATCCTGGAATTCCAGGCCTAACAGCATATTGGGTGTACCTACACCTGAAGGACTGTAGTGGTTCAAGAAGCCAACTCACCAGCACCTTCTGAAGGGCTACTAGGGATGGGCAATAAATGCTAGCCTATCCAGCAATGCCCACATCCGTCAATTAATTTTTAAAAAGCTGAACAATCACAAGCAAGATCTTTAAGAAAGCTTCTTACAAATGAGAGACTTGGACTTCCGGTTGCGGCTATGTGGAGCAAAGCCGCACGTTCGGCAGCTCCCGCTAGAAACGGACTTTGGGACTCTTTTCAGGGCCCCAACTGAGCTTTTTTGACGATTCTCGACATGGGAAGGGGTCTGCAGTAGATCCCCAGGGTTCTATGGTCCGGACCAGGAGTGGGGTGAGCAGAAAAGCGGTTTCAGCGCCCCTGGAAAAGCGGGGGAAGGGAAACAAAATGGCGGCCGGCAGAGCCCTCTGAGTGGAGGCAGTGGGCGCAGGAGCAGCAGGAGACTCTTCGGCGCTGCGTCCAGGAGCTTACGGTGGAGTTGCTGGAGTCGCTGAAGGCTACCACCGGTAAGCTGATGGAGACTCAGACAGCCCAGGGGGCTGCAATCCGGGAGCTGCAGCAGCAGGCCTCCGAAATGGAGGATGAGGCTGCGGCCCTTGCGGGGAAGGTGGAGATGCACGAGGCGCTCCATAAAAAGTGTCAGGAGCGGTTCAAGGAGCTGGACAACCGGTCGCGGCGGACAGATTTATGGATCCTGGGCCTCACTGAAGGGCTGGAGGGGTCAGACCTGGCGGCCTATGTGGTCGTTTTGCTGAACTCGCTGATGGGAGCTGGGTCCTTCCAGGGGCCCCTGGAGCTGGAGGGGGCCCACAGAATACTGGCCAGGAGGCCCAAGCCGAATGAGCCGCCGCGGGCGGTGCTGGTGCGGTTCCACCGGTTCGTTGACCGGGAGTGCGTGCTTCGGTGGGGCAAGAAGGAGCGGAGCAGCAAGTGGGAGAACACGGTGGTGCGGATCTTCCAATACTGAAGTGCGGAGGTGGCTAAGCGGAGGGCAGGGTACAACCGGACGAAGGCGGTTCTCCACAGACAGTGTGTGAAGTTTGGCATGTTGCAGCCGGCGCGTCTGTGGGTCACCTACAAGGACCGTCACCATTATTTTGAGTCCCCGGAGGAGGTGTCGGCCTTTGTGCAGGCCGAGAAATTGGACGCAAACTGAGGGTCAGGGATGGGGGTTTGTATGTAAATGCAACTGTCTAATTTTTTCTTTGGAGGGGGGTGTTCTCTGTTTCATGCAGGATGTGTGTTGGCTTTAGGGTGGGTGGGGTGATGTCTTTATGTCTTTTTGTATGGGTCTGGTGGACGGGTTCGGGCAGGAAGGTAAACTGGGAGTGCGGGGAGCTGGTGGTGGAGACCGGCAATGGGAGTTGCCCTAGAGGTTGCGGGGTAGGGCAGGGCGAAAGCGCGGGCTTTCCTCTGGTTTCCCGTGCTGCGGGGTGATGGGAGCAGGGTCGGGGCTGAGAAGCGCGGGACTTTGCTGGTTGTTATTTTCCCGCGCAAGAGTTGGGAGGGGGAGGGGGGAGAGACTGCTGATGGGCACGGAGGAAGAGGAGTAGCCCCACGTGGGGAGGGGTCAGAGGTGTGGCGGGAGTTGCCGGGGTCAGCAGAAGTTAGCTGGCTCACGGGAGTGCAATGGAGGGGGTGGTGGTGGTGGTGGTGGCGGCTAGGGGGGGTCCTAGTCTGGGGGGGGGGGGTACTGGGTTGCCGCTGAAATGGCCAGGAAGGAGCTGGAGTATGCTTGAGGGGGGGGGGGGGGGGGGGGGGAAAGAGTTGCCGCTGTGGGGAACAGGCCGAGCGGGGGGCGCTGGCCAGTGGCGGGCAGGGGAGGGGTTATGGCTAGTCGGCAGGGGAGGGGTGCAGGGTGATGACCTGGAATGTGAGGGAGCTGAACGGGCCGGTCAAGCGGGCCCGGGTGTTTACACACTTGAAAGGGCTGAAGGCGGATGTGGCCATGCTCCAAGAAACGCACCTGAAGGTGGCGGACCAGGTTCGACTGAGGAAGGGGTGGGTGGGCCAAGTATTTCATTCAGGGCTGGATGAGAAGAATCGGGGGGTGGCGATCCTGGTGGGAAAGAGGGTGTCGTTTGAGGTGTTAAATGTGGTGGCTGACAGTGGTGGGAGGTATGTGATGGTGAGTGGTAAGCAGTAGGTGAATGTTTACGCCCCAAACTGGGATGATGCGGGGTTTATGCGGCGCAAGTTGGATCTGGAGGCGGGGGGCCTGATCATGGGGGGGTGGGGGGGACTTCAATACGGTGCTGGATTCCCCTGGATCGATCCAGGTCCCGGACGGGTAGGAAGCCGGCGACGGCTAAGGTGTTGAGGGGGTTTATGGATCAGATGGGAGGGGTGGATCCCTGGAGGTTTGCGAGGCCAAGGGCCAGGGAATACTTGTTTTTCTCCCACGTGCATAAGGCCTATTCGGTGGGAGGGAGAATTGTGTACATGGGTTTGTTGGATGTGGCGGGTGTTATCTCTTTCCTTTTTGTTGCTTGCTTTTTTTTGTGTTCTAGTAGTATCTTTTGTAGTTGGCTGGGTGTTCTTGGGTTTTTACCATGGTTGTGTTGTTAATATTGTTTTGTTGTTTATATTTTGTGAAAACCTTAATAAAAATTATTTTTTAAAAAACAAATGAGACACATGGCGAGTTTAAAGTTGGCTTTGCACTTGCTGTTGAATTTGCATGAGCAGATTGGAACAGGAAAAAAAACGTACTTATAGCCCTTGAAGGCCATGATCACCGTATCCTTTCTTTTGTGATGACACCCGTGGCCAGTGGTAGGTCAAATTCATTGCTACTTGATCCAGAGTCACGACACAAGTGAAATTAGATGTTATTTTAAAATATCCTGAGGTCCTTGGCTGAGCCCAATAAACTGCAGGCACCAGGTTTGTAACTTTAACACCAGTACCTTTTATTATATAGAGTATTATAATTAAACTGACAGAAAAATGTAACTGACTACCTAACACTCCTTTCCCAAACTCCCCCACCACTCTCCACACTCTCAAGCGCGCAAACAACAGAGGAGAAAGGGTGATTGAGAGGTAAAGAAAATATTGACAAATATAAAAGAATAAAGAATCTTTGCACTTGGATGGCTTCCGATTAATGTCTTTCTGGAGTTCAAGCTTGCGTTTTGGTACTTCTAGGTTTGAGAGTTTTCTTTCGCAAGGTTGTCTACTTTCTCTGTAGATTCAGGATTATTTTAAATTTACAGCAAAGATGTGCTAGACATTCACTGGTTTTAGAACTATAAAGCAGTTCTTTACTTCAGCAGCCAAGAGAGAGAGACTGCCTCTTTCACATCGAAGGTCTAAACACTGATGCCCAACTCTCAAAAAGCATCACATGGGAACCAATCAATGACTATTTTCAGGCAGAACCCTGACCCTGGCCAACCCACAAGTTGCCAGGCAGCCAATCTAACTGACTTCCTCAAGGCTGGTTCCTAAGATTCACATGGCGCTGACATGCTTGTTTATCCTCTCCACTTCAAAAACCTAGGAACACAATGTCTTGACCATCAGGCTGCTTCTGCTTGAGTCTGCTGCTTAAAGGCACATTCCATGGACCAAAAGTGTTTTAAAAAGAAAATGGGAACAACGGAAATAGGAAGGACTTTTGCGCTTTAAACCCAATTAGTAGTTAAATAGTCATGGTCTTTGTTTCATGAGCAACGCGTCATCGGAATAACTCATTAGAATTTGTTTTCTCTCAAATTAAATTTATTCTTGAATTATTTGTGGGTTACAGTGAAATTTTACCAACATTACTATCGCACCTGGAATTCCAATTCTTGTAGCATGATGTCATTGACTCTAAATTGAATTTGTGTGTGACGGTGACAGGAGAATATGACTTGAATTAGATTAATTATGTCTTAATTTGTGGACGAGGATGCCAACCATAACCAGAATAATAGTAGCATTAATGTAGTACAAAGCCTAGGGTAGTTCGCAGCGTAAGTCCAAATTAAATTTGACACCAAGCCACATATGACAGATGACCGGAAGCTTTGGTCCAAGCATATCTTAATGGAGAGAAGGCTTTAGGGAGGAAACTCGTTTTTTTTCTACGCAGCTGAGAAATGGTTGTTTCAATGGATCTTAAGTTAATATT
This sequence comes from Scyliorhinus canicula, assembly GCF_902713615.1. NCBI lineage: Eukaryota > Metazoa > Chordata > Chondrichthyes > Carcharhiniformes > Scyliorhinidae > Scyliorhinus > Scyliorhinus canicula. The sequence continues at coordinate 151,370,741 of NC_052147.1, forward strand.
GTGTATTTAGTTTTCCACGAGACAGGTAGTAATTGCTGAACAGAAGTTAGGTTCCAGGAGTATTCTCTTTTCAAGTCCATGTGATGAGCTGCCTTACTTAACCATTTGAGCTCCTCTAATTGTTTGAGCGTTGTAACTTATTCTGTTGTGTGGATTTTGGAAGTCAAGTCACTCCAGTGTAAACCAGTGCAATCTTAATCTTATACTTTACTAATTTTCCCCAAAAATTCAAACTCCCTGCAAACTTTCTTTGAAAGGAAATCATGTGAAATAGCAATACCGTGCAACATCTATCTGATTGAATTATGAAGAAGTTAAATACTGTGTTCATTGCAGTTGGATTCAATTTTGAATCTTGCATGAAGGCATTCCTTTTTGATTATGCGGTCATGAATTTTGAGAGCTCCACTTTATCTTGAACTCTAATCTAGAATCGAATACCATAATTGTGATTTAGTACATGTCCGTTCACTTACGGTGAAAGATGAAATCTTGCAACAGCCCTGAAATTAACTTGCCCTTTTTGGGGCAGAATCCTAATCATATGAATTCATGGCATTTGGGGTATGGGATCCACGCTTAAAATTGACTGCAGTTTACAAATAATTGGACCAGGTGTTTGCCTGGTGTTGCACCTCGTTTCAGGCATTAGAATATTTACCTTTGGGATCAGAAGAAAAGTGCAGCAGAGAGACCATGGCTCATTCTGCCAGTAATACCAAGATATACCAATTGAGATCCTTATTTCCATTTTTCTCCCCTATTTGAAATTCTCTTGGCTGCCTTAAGCAGCTTCCTAATTTATTCACTAGCTGAATTAAATCTTTTCACTTTCCCAATCTTGCTAGAATTCTGTAATATTTTCTGATGTTCATCTGTTGCAGACAACATTAGGAAACACTAATATCAACTGGTGACAGAAAACAGCGACTGCATCTCTCCCCAAATCGGTTTTAAAAATAAACAATCCAAGGTAAGTGGAACTAACAACTTGAAATGTACAACTTTGTAAATTAAACAATTAAAAAGCAGATATTTGACCAAGTTGATATTTGCTTTATCAAGATTTGCTGTTTGAATCTGCGATTTTCCTTTTTAAAAAATATCAAGTGTTCTGTAAGCCATACTGCTAACAAGGGTATTAATTCACTGTTATGTTTAAAAAAAACACATGGGATACCAGAATTCCTGTCTTGAATTCTAGAATGTGATTGGCTTTTACTTTTCTCAAAGTATGATATTTGTATGATATTCTTGGCTCAGCGATCGCACTGCTTTTAGATCAGGAGGTTGTGGGTGCAAGCTCCATTCCAGAGACTTAATCAAGTTGTGTGAGACGTGAGGTCCATGATCAGGTAGAGAAGACAATGAATTGACATCTAGAATGGTCCTGTGGCGAGGGCAGCACGGTTGTGCAGTGGTTAGCACTCCAGCCTCACGGCGCCGAGGTCCTAGATTCAATCCCGGCTCTGGATCATTGTCCGTGTGGAGTTTGCACATTCTCCCCGTGTTTGCATGGTTTTCGTCCCTACAATCTAAAGCTGTGCATGGTAGGTGGATTGACCACTCTCAATTGCCCCTTAATTGGGTATTCTAATTTTTTTTTCAATTATGTTTTTTAAAAAGTGGTCCAGTAACAAAGTATTTTCTGAAGTCTACTGCTTGGTTGATTTTTGGGCATGTGGAAAAGATACAAAAAACTCTAATGCTCTGCCTGTTCATTATGACTGTCATTTTTTAAATAAGTATTTTTTTCCGTTTTCTTTTCCGACAGAAAAGAATTGGAAAGAAGTTACTGTCATTGTTGGGTTTTTAATGGCTTTTAATTTTGTGAACAAGGTACCTAGAGAAGTGTTAGTGATTATGCTAAATGGTTCTCCACCAAGAACAAACCTGGTAGATTGTGAAGCTAATTGAAGAACACCTCATACTTATTGTATTGGAAAATCATTCCTTTTCAGATAGACAACAAAGGGGAAGGGAAGGCTGAGAGCAACCAAGTGGGCAGACTCAGTGAAATGCTGAAAAAACAATTAACAAACATCAGACTGTGAGGCAGTACTGTGTGCTTATTTTACATCATTGCATGAAAATAAACTACCGATTGAACAAATTTGCATCTGTTTATGATCTGGCTTTGTATGTTCAATGAAAAAGGCTGTGCAATGATTTGTATCCAGCTATGCCTCACCAAGTTAACTTGGTCAGTCTTGGAAACCTTGAAAGATTAAAAGTGTGAAAGGCAACTTTTGTTCAAATGTGGTAAATATGTGCAGGGGAGTTAAGTATAGGATTGAGAGGGCAGCACGGTGGCCTAATGGTTAGCACAACCGCCTCACGGCACTGAGGTCCCAGGTTCGATCCTGGCTCTGGGTCACTGTCCGTGTGGAGTTTGCACGTTCTCCCTGTGTCTGCGTGGGTTTCGCCCCCACAACCCAAAAATGTGCAGAGTAGGTGGATTGACCACGCTTAATTGGAAAAAATAATTGGCTAATCTAAATTTATTAAAAAAAAAGAAAAAGTATAGGATTGAGATTAGATAATTTAAGGCAGTGACTGACTCCTTTGAACCCAAAAGGAATCTAGCAGATTAAAATTTGTAACAATTTACCTCATCCAATCATTTACGATTCCATGTTTATGGGATTTTGCACAATTTAAAAGTACAGTTACAAAAGTATGTCCATTCCTGCTAAGTGTCTTCAATGTGAGACCTATTTTGAAGCTTATTAATTGACAAAATAAGCACAGGTCGATAAATTGAAAGGGTCTGCAATCAGTGCCATTCTTGCTGATGATAAAATCTTAACCTTGACACTTCCGCTGGTGTTGAATGCTGCAGGGTAATATTCCTTTATTTTGGAGTTGAAGTGATGCAATTTGTTTTAATGCGATTCAAATTTCTGGTTCGCATATCCATCTGATGTGGGACTGTGGTCACAAGCCAAACCTCCTATATCGTGCATGGCAACCTTCCAAGTGGTTTTAAATTCTAGCTCTAATTTAGAGCTTTCAATGTAGTGAGCTTTGTGATAAACTTTACTTCATATTCCTCTATACAGTAGTACAATTTGTATTTTTTGACCCTTATGCTCATTTGGAAGATGAAGGTGAATGAACAAATTTAATGGTATTGATTAACCGTATGTGTCCTACACCCTGAGGGGCTACAACTCTTGCCATTTGTTCAATTCCCATCCTAGGACCCTGGACTGAGTATAATGCATTTTCACGCCCTTCTAGAATAATTAGTCATAGGGGTTATTATGACCATGCAGTGTAGGCCCCAAGGTGAATGTTGTGCCCTTGCTCGGGGCAACATGCAAGTCTACATATATGAGGGGGCTGGTAGCAATGTTCTTCAGAATCTGCTTATTTATTTTTCCATCTTTGTAGAAGAACCTCCCTAACCTTGTTTGGTAAGATACAATTTATTCACTAGCTGACAATAAATTTAACATTGACTTTTTTCCCATATCAATGGGTAGAATAATGCTCTCCGCTAAGCAACCCCTAATATTAGTGTTCATGTAAAAAGCATGGAGCCTTCTGAAGGTTTGGATATGTTTGTACAAATCAGACCAGGCTGAAAACCATTCCTTAACTTCATTGGAATCCAATACATGTTTTGTTAAATCTACACGGAAGCTGATTTCAGTTTGTTTTTTAACTAAGATTTTCAAGATGAATGAATGAAAAACAAAAATGTATTGGTGAGGTGTTAGAGACTGCTTTCGTAGGAAGAAGTTGAACTGAAAAATGTGACATTTTGGCACATTGAGGAAGAATGACCCTGAGCCTGTGACTATACTAAAATCTAACAGCATTTCATTAAAAAGATATAGTGAAATGAGTGCTCTCATATTTCCTCATTAAATGTTCTTGTCAGGTTTCATTTCTTCTCCGAATGTCTGATGCAGTTACAGATGTGTGATAGGTGCTATTACAATAGGTATAATAATTTCTTGTGTTGCTCTCAATTATCCTTTGGTTACGGTTCTGGCTGATGTTTTTTTGAATTTGATTTGGTTTGTGATAAGTAGCTCAACAGTTCCTCCTAATTTAGGGGCTTGTGGAAAGAACATTCAACAAATTCAGTTACACTCCTGGCACATGGCCAGAAATGGACCAGGAAATTATGCAACTCATGGCTCTTGATGTTTTGTCCATTAAAATGTATGATTATATGCTTGGTGGTGTTCTGATGTGCACTTGGGAAGCACAAAAGAGGAATTATCACCCATGGTTTCTAAGAGTTTTGTGTAAATTGTGAAAAATTAATGTTTTCAGTAGAATACACATTTGTTACCTGATCTTGCAATGTAGAATCTTCACATCTCTTCGTGTGCATGGTAATCTGCTCTGGTCCACACTCTTTAAAGCCCGTGTATAAAATTTTCAGACTGGAAGGAAGTTTACAATGATGTGCCCCAGGGATAGGTTTTAGACCTTCGATATGATCATGACCATGGCTTGGGTATGTGGCTCATACATTAAACAGTTGACAAGAACATTGGAAATGTAGCCAAGGGTAGGAACTGACTTCAGGAGGACTTTCACTCGATGCTAACTTTTGAAAGGGAATTGGATGAATTCTTGAAGGGAGAGAAAGTTACAGAGCAATGCGGAAAGATCAGGGAAGTAGGACTAATTGGACAGATCTTTGAAAAAAGCTGTCACATACACGATGGGCTGAATGGCAGCTGTTTTATCATTTAATGATTTTTTTAACAGGTGGTCTGTTAACTTGGATCCTTTAGTTTAACAAAATGCAGTAACTCCCGCAAGAGTGATTGTATTTTTGATAATGTACATGCTATAAAAGATATCTTTTGGGGCACTATAGTTCTCCTGGACATTGCTGGCTGACTTGGCCCAGTTTGTAAATTCAGGTGTTATCTGGATGATTAGCAGTGCTGCTGGTCCAAAGATTAATGTTATTTATTATACTTAGCCCCAAGAAGAGCTACATAGAGCATTTTGTGTTCCTTGGATTGTTGCCGGGGGTGGGGTTTATAAGTCATTCCGTTGCTTTGAATATCAGTGTTGTGACCTCTTAAGGTATTAGCCATGTTTCAGTAGTCTCATGCCACTGAGCCAGGAGGTTGTGGGCTCAATCCTACTCTGGAGACTTAGGCTGACATAACCAATGTAGCACTGAGGGGGTGCTGCATATCAGAGGGACAGTTTATCAGATGAGATATTCTGTTCTTCTGGTTGGATGCAAAGCCAATATTTATCCCCTAACCAACATCACTAAAATCAGATTAATCTGGATTTTGTGTTGATGCTAGCGGTGAAACTAATGTTGGTCATTTATTGTGGAGTAAATGGGACAGCAGTTTCTGGCATTCATGCATACACACTTAAATGTAGAAATCCCCACGTTGCTGTCACAGTTGCCCCCGCTCTTCCACAGGCAACACTGTCCCAGCCCTCTGCACTAAAATTATTGTAACAGTGTGAACTTGCTCTATCACCCACTTGTTACTGATCAAACTAGTCAGAAGAAGTGGAACTGGTGCATTCAGAGTATGCTATGATAATTACTGCCAGGCATCTAAAAATTAACTTTTTAAAGTGTGCAATTTCATTTGTTTAGATTTTAATTATTGGAGAATTTTAAAATGAGGCAAAGTAACTTTTTCTTTCTCTTCTATCTCTCAACAGCTTTCTTTCTCAGTTTGTGTTTTGATTTTTGCACCTCATTCAAATCTAATTTGTGCTTCCTGGTTTCTTCGGCTCTGCGTGTCTCAATGGGATTCTTCAATTTGGTTATTAGTCTTGCTGTTTCTTGCCCTACTCAGATGTCACAGCTCCCCTGTTGAGGGTATCACTCTGGATTAGAAACCCAATGAAAGCGAGTCTTCGCTCAGAAGCTTGCAAAATAAAATCTGTAGGCATCTATCAATGTGAAACGTGAGAACATTTCCTTTGCCACTTACTGAAAAATAGTCCTTTATCTGGTCATTTAACTACTGCTGATAGGAACTCACTGTGTGCAAAGTGGCAGCCACATTTTCCTATATTACAATGGTGACTAACCCTCAAAAAGTTTTAATTGGCTATAAGAGTAGTTCGGGCTATTCTGGGATTGTAAAAGATGCTAAATAAATGCAAGGTTTTTTTCTTCGAGCAAGTTGCTAGGATCAGATTGTCCTGAATTCTATATACAGTTGCACACGGTGTAGAGAGGAATTTGCCATGCCACACTGATACTTATTCATAGAGTAATGAGAGCTCTCTTGAAGAGCTGCAGTATTGACTTTGGTCCTGGGAGGAGGAGCAGTATGATTTTGAAAAACTGCTAATCCTCATTAGACAATGATCTCTATCTAACCTTGTATCTGTACTATTACAATGAATCGGACTTCCCTCGCATTCAAATCACGTTTTGTATTAAAACTATTTAATCTGTCAATGAATGTATTGCAGGGCATGCAAAAATTAGTAATTGCGTTCATTTCTTTGTGATTTTTAGAAAACCTAAACCCAAAAAAGTTATTGTTGAACATCAATAGTGTGCACAACCGTTGCATTGTAAAATGGAAAGTTCCATTACTTTCAGGACTTATTAACATAGGTAAAGTTGCAGTGCACCAACCCAGATCTTGTGTTGTACATTTCAGTGATATGAGTTTCTGCTTTGGGTATTTGCAAAGTTATAACTGGAAAAATTGGTTTTGAAATTAAGGTAATTGTGTGAGGTGGATGGATTTTTGCAGTTTCTCATCTTTCAGTGCATTATAGGAATTTGATTATATAATTTTAATCTGTTAACTCTATATCACCAACTGCAACCCCCACATACTCCCAGAAGACTACAGGTTCAATAATCACTTTAAAAGACAAGATTACTTTGTTGTTTCAGCTTCAGCCATACGTGTAATGAAAAAAATGCAACACATGTAAAAATGCTGTGGTGGCACTGTGTGCATCACTTTTAGCAAGTAAAGAAACATAACTGAATTGAACAGCATTAATTTGAACTTTGGTTATCCTACACTATTTTTAAGAGATTGTCTTATTGACTCATAAGACAAATGTGGGATTTAGCAAATAACATTGATATGCAAATTCGTTTTTTATGGTGCTGAGGAATGGAACCAGTTCCATGAGTGGTTTAATTGCATGTCGCATGCTCCATTCAAAGTTAATAGTTTGGATTTAATATATTTCTGCACTATTCAACCAATATGCCTTGATTCCAGTCCCAGATGAGTACGTCTATTGGCCTTGACTATCCATGTCAAAGCGTGTGGTTATTTTCCTCATCCATTCAGTTTAACATAGTTTTATTCTGGAACTATAAGCCGAATAAGTGAAACAGACAATGGAGAATCTGAAACTATGGAGAACAAGAGGACCACTGTCAACATCCTTGACCAATGAGATCAAAGAATTTAGAAGACCAGAATGATGGAGGAGGAAGTAGGATGAATTGAGAGTCAAATCAGGTTGCACATGGTGCATATGAATCGGGTGAGAATGAGTGGGTTCTTTCAGGGGGTAGCAGATGAGTGGGCAGGGGCCAGTGAATCACGTGCACATGTTTTGGGGTTGCGTAAAATTGGGAAGATTCTGGGTGGGAGTGTTCGTGGTCTTAGCCAAGATAATGGAGGGGAAGGTGGCGATATTTGGGGTTTCAGATAAGCCGAAGCTCATGGAGAGGAGGAATGCTGATGTTGTGGCCTTTACCTCTCTGATTGCACGGCTGTGAATTTTGCTGGAGTGGCGGTTGGCATCACCGCGGGGGTAGCAGCATGGTTGGGTGACCTGTACGACTTCCTACGGTTAGAGAAGATAAAGTATGAGTTAAGGGGCTCAGCAGGGGAGTTTGAGAAAAGGTGGGGGATGTTGTGACCGTGTTTGAGGAGTTATTCGTCGCAAGGGGCTGGGTGATGGGGGGGGGGGGGTAAAAAGGGAAAAAATCTGCGGACTGTATAGTTGATTGTTGGTAACTATGTTTCCCAGGGTGTATACTTGCTGTACCCTGCTTTGATACAAGTTTAATAAAATACATTTTTTAAAAAAAGAGTCAAATCAGGCAACGATCGAGAAATAGTGAGGACAAGAAAGATGAGAATTAGAGAGTAATAATAATAATCTTTATTGTCACAAGGAGGCTTACATTTAACACTGCAATGAAGTTACTATGAAAAGCCCTTAGTCGCCACATTCCGGCACCTGTTCGGGTACACCGAGGGAGAATTTAGAATGTCCAAATTATCTAACAGCACATCTTTCAGGACTTGTGGGAGGACACCGGAGCACCCGGAGGAAACCCACGCAGACATGGGGAGAACATGCAGACTCCACATAGACAGTGACAGGGAGTTGACCCTGGCGCTTTGAAGGAACAAAGCTGTGCTACTGTGCTGCCCATAGGAGAAAGGTAGAAAAGAAAGTTAAAGCATTTAAAGTTGTAAAAAATCTTTGACAATTTATGACCTACAGAAATCAGATTGCACCATTTCAATTGGTCCTTTTCTGGGCCGGACATCTTGTTATCAGATTAATAATTTTAAGTTCCAGCACTAAATCCATACTGAGCATAAATGCGTTCTTGAATCTGACGGGTTGAAACTGAGCTGCAGTTGGCATAATGCTAATGGCAGCATTGTACAAGTGTCCAGCAGTTTGTGGGGGCTCACAACACACCAGATATCTGTTCCTCATCATGTCACTGGGGTATTTAGCCAATAAAGGTGTGCACATTGCACTTGGTTGTTATTTTGCCATCAAATGTGGGCCATAGAGTTTTCTTTCTACTGAAGTTATTCTTTGGATTATGAAATAAAAAAATGAAATGAAATGAAAATTGCTCATTGTCACAAGTATGCTTCAAATGAAGTTACTGTGAAAAGACCCTAGTCCGGTGCCTGTTCTGCTGAACACAGTACAGGTTTGCAATTGTGAGCAAATTATATTGTCAAAAATAAGGAACTGTATCCCTGGAACCACTTCATTTATAAATTAAGATTGTCTCACTGATTTTTGCAGCAAGGTAGCACAGTGCATAGCACTGTTGCTTCACAGCACCAAGGTTTGACTCCTAGCTTGGATCACTGTGCGGAGTCTGCACATTCTCCCTGTGTCTGCTTGGGTTTCCTTAAGGTGCTCCGATTTCTTCCTGCAAGTCCCAAAAGACATGCAGTTAGGTAATTTGGACATTCTGAATTCTCCCTCTGTGTACCCAAAAAGTCGTCGGAATGTGGCGACTCGAAGCTTTGCGTAATAACTTCATTGCAGTGTTAATGTAAGCCTACTTGTGATAATGAAGATTATTATTATTTACTGGTTAGGTGTTTCCATAATTAGAAATTGTTAATTATCTACACAAAATGGGTTACTATACTCTCTACATTGGTCTGTTGGATTCTCTTCCTTTGTTTGCCAAATGAAGCAAAAGCACATGCTAAAATTGGACTTTAACGGTTTATATTCTCATAATTGCTTGAGTGCAAGTTTTGTGTCTTGAACCAGCAGCTCTGCATCATTTACATGTCACTGGTATTTTAAACTTTGCTCTAAACTTTAGGATTGGCTATCTGAATAAACTGAGGTGTGAATCACTGGGAGCTCAGGTTTTTGATCTGTAATATCTTGGTTTGCATGGATTCTGTAACTTACTATACAGTGATTTACAATGCTCCCAGTCATTTACCCAAATCCATGCTTTGTTATAGAATTAGCACAGCCAAGAAATAGTGTTAAAAATATTTTTTGTTGAAATACAAATTGAAAAGAAAATGCTTTAAACTAAAACAAAAATACAAAGAAGTAATTTGTAAAGTAAAGAGCAAAACACATGCATCGTAATGAAGTTTACATTTATTTTTATAAAATGCATAACAGGCTACATATTTAAGTTTAAAATGTGGATATATCAAATCCAGTGAAGCGTTTCCGGAATCTGACACAAAATTCAGAAAACAGTGCTGTGGACACATTTGGCTTGAAGGGAGACACTGGGTGGCTGGTTATGAGGTCGCTGAGCATTTTGCTCATTCCCTGCATCCACTTCCCAGTTCTACACAAAACATCAGTAAATATCTTCAACAAAAAGAAGTTCTACGTTAGGTTGTGTTCACCAGAAGGCTGGAATCCAGTGAAATGTACCGATTTCTAAACTGGAAGATTAACTACGGTCCCAGTAAGCTGACTTAGCATTTCGGGGAGCTGTTTTGAGCTGTGGTAATACTGGCGCAGTATGGTAGCCTGCAGCTCTCTGGACGGGGGAAGTGGTCTTTTTGATCGTGCCATTGGAATGATGAGACGTTTTAACGTAAAGTAGTCAGAAGACCAAAGAGGAGGATTTGGGAAAGGATTTAGTCACGTGGCTGGGACACTGGCTCATATGATTCCATTTTGTCCAATCAGGGCTTTCTGCTCATTTTGGATAGGACAGATAAAATCGCTATTTTGCTTCTACATTATTTTTTTTTCCTTCAATCGTTGAGCATTGTGTCGGACCATCTGTTCAGATCCACATCACGCAAAAAAAGTGGGGCAAAAACAAAGCTGCTTTTTGGGGGTAAGATGATTTTGAAGGATTTGCCCTGTAATTAACAAAGACAACTAAAATGTCCCATTTTTGTAATTGTACAAATTGTCGGGATGGCCAGGTGCCATTCTCCTTGTATAGTGCAGTATCGGTCAGTTTTATTTCTCAGTTGGTTTGATTTAAGAGCTTGGTAAATAATGTCACAGAAGAACCTTGAATTTCATAAAAATTTAATTATTTTTTTCATTGTATGCTTAGCTTTTCAGTCAAAGGTGCTAACTTTATATCGTAATTTTACACCGTAATTGGACATTATTGCTGTGATTCAAATGCACAGCAGTAATTTGTCCACTCCCTCTATCGAAACCATATGGTCGGGCAGAGCAATATGTGACACAATTTACTACATTTTTGTGTTAGTCTAACGCCAGAGATCGCTCACTGGCTTTTTCAAAATGAGGAATATATTTTAGTACTCTGCATATTTGTGACCTTGTTTGAGTTTGAAGTGGAATAGTAAGATTTATAGTAAAAGCATTTTGTTCAAATATTTTAAATTTTAAGACGGCTTATATTGTGGGAGTTGGTAAGATTGGGAGACATTGTTGAATATTATTTTGCATAGGATTATCTATTATAAACCTGGTCCTGAGTTTAGTTAGCAGTGGTCTGAAATTGGACTTGTGGTATTGAGGTTGGTTAGAACTATTTACAAATGCTCAAATAATTTGAGAAAAGCAGGTATAGTTTATCCAATTCAGGATGAGTTGTGTAACAAATCTTATTTTATTACTCCATTTCGGAATGCAACAACTGCATGTACGATTTGCCTCCGCACAGATAAATTGGAGCAGATTTCCGATCACAGTTGATGGGATGTCATTATGCTAGATGTTTGCTTTATGGAGTAATCAGATGCCATGTTTATTGTAATCTGATTGTGTACTTATAGATTAATTGCAACGCTGGCGAAACTTGGGGTTGGATGTGCAATTAAATTAATATTTACCTGTTTATTGGATTGAATAGCATTACTTTTCAGTAATTCAGTTCTGCACAAAATTGTTTCTATTGAGGAAACCACATAAAAGAATAAATAATCATCAGAGAAAGGTACAGATGCAGGAAGAAGAAAGTAATAACATTTCAGGTTCTTGGCTTTATCAAGGTGTTTTCCACTTTTCCTTTTAACAAAGCGTATGATTAATTTAGGGTTTTTCAAAATATGCATCAAACTTGAACATTACTGCATCAGAATATTGATAATTAATCTCCGTTTCAATTAACTAATTCTTTTTTTTTTAATAAACAATTTTATTGAGGTAGTTTTTGGCTTTATAAACAGTTACAAACATCATCAGAAAGAAAGCAAAAAAGGCAAAAATGTGCAAACATCCACGTACTTTCAATACTTCCATCGTAACATATTGCACAAGCCCGCTCCTCTCCCACCGGTCAATTAGCTAATTCTTATATAATCTCTGGTTTAGGCTGAGTATGAGGGTATTGGCAGCAAAGGTTTCTCGACACTTGGGGAAACTCATTGAATGTATTTCTCGTTTTTATGTGCGTAAACGTTCACCATTATATTGCAGCCATCTTTGCAAACTAATTGTATCTACTGAGTATGTAATGCTGAACATTCAACCGTAAGTGCTTGTTGGAATTTTGTGCTCTTCCATTTTGTTGATATTTTTGTGAAACAATCCTGTTAGCAAAATACAACGGCCATTTCTCAAAGTGAGCAAGCACCATAATCTCCAATGCTCAACTTTGTTTCTCTTCCTGTACCACTAATCATCTTGGGCATTCTCTTAAGAAAAATAATTGGGTTTCTACTAATTTCTGTAATTGTACTTAGTACACAATTTTAACTGCACCTGTGATGTAGCACAAGTCAACCATGGCTCAGTAGTCTTGTCTGAGATAGCAATAGGAACTTTGAGACTCACTTCTAAGGCTTGAGCACAAAATCTAGGCTGACCCCTTCACTGAGGGGTAGCTACACTAGATAACATCTTTCAACTGCTTTCTCACAAAATATCCCACAGCACTAATTAAAGAGCAGGAGATTTCTCCAGGTGTTATGCAAAACAATTATTCTTCAGTCAACACCTTGAATCAGATCACGTATATAATTGCTGTTTATGGGACAATGCTTTGTGAAAATAGGCTGCTGTGTTCCCTGTATTATAATTGCAACTAAAAAAGCACTTCATTGGCTGTAAAGTCCTGAGCTGTGGAAGGTAATGATACATAAGTATGTTTGTTCTTTGCACAACTTGCAAGATCCTGTGATCAGAGTAATACAAAGTTAGAAATATAATTTGTTTTAATCTGTTCTAAATTGTAAACATTTCAAGTTATTCATATTTGTGTACATTTCCAGTACCTTTACAGAAACCTCAATTCTTTCCTCTGCAAAGGCTATGTTCATTCCTGTTGAATTGATCCAGTCTTAAGTTAAGAAATATTGGTTAAAAATGTGAAGTTGTTTTAATATCTGCTATGGATATAAAATTGTAGAATTTACAGTGCAGAACGAGGCCATTCGCTCCTTTGAGTCTGCACCGGCCCTTGGAAAGTGCACACTACATAAGCCCACGTCTCCATCCTATCCCAGTAACCTCACCTAAACTTTTGGACACTAAGGGGCAATTTAGCATGGCCAATAAACCATAAGCTGCACATCTTTGGACCGTGGGAGGAAACCCACACAGACCACAGGAGAAAAAATGTCAACTCCACACAGACAGTCACCCGAGGCCGGAATTGAACCCAGGACCCTGGAGCTGTGAGGCAGCAGTGCTAATCACTGTACCACCGTGCCACCCCTAGTTCTTCACCACTGGGCAAAGTATTTGCTGCTGTGTATATTTCCCAATATCAAGTCGAACAATATGTTGGTAAATCATTCTAAAAATTGGCTTGTGTAAAGCGAACATGGTTACAAATGTAGCACTGCTATCCTGTAAAATGTGAAGTTAGCCTCTTATAAGCACCAATACAAATTGGCACTACTTAGTAAAATTTGATTAAATTGTGCTTCAATAACTGCTGCCTTTGAACAAAATGGTGGTATACAAATGGAAGACAGTAAGCTATCAAGACTCAGCACGTAAAGTGCCATTTTCTGCTGCTTCTGGAAAAATTACTCGGCCTCCAGAAAATATGGTGAATTCCCATTTCCGATTAAAACTGCCAACGAGGTGATCGCACCAATCCTAAAAATAAATACATTTCTCTCCAAATTATTGTTTTGCAGTTACTTTTTTAACTGACATAGTTTGGTGCTATTTTGGTTAATTACAGTTAGTCTTGCCATGCTCTCTTTCCTCTCCTGCAATTGTTAATATTTCAGCCATTATTCGAGTCTCTGATTGTTAACTGGCTGAACATCATAGCAATCTTTTCTTCATCCAGTGTCCACATATTGCACTTGAAGCTTAATGGAATCCAAGCCTTATTTTCTTTTAAATTGTGACGCTGAAGTAACTTATACCATACCACTATTCTGCATTTATCAATTAATGTGGCCCCGGTGGGATCTAACATTAACTTTTATTTTTCCCATAAGATAAACTTGCTAATCTCATCAATACACCCGGTTTGCCTCAATGAAGCACATAATCCAAGATTAAATTGTGTATGCATCTGGTATGCCAATAATATCACAAAATCCCTTTCTTATAAAAACAGGTATTTTGAGCATGAATGCAAAGAATCCCAGTTCTGGATATGAGCAAAATCCCGATGATGTTTTCCATTGAAGGTTGCGATGAACATCAACTGTATGGCAGTGCAATTTTTAAATTTCTGTTGTATCAAACCATTCACTAATGCACTTACTTCAGAACTAGTGCAGGTACTGTTCTGTCAAAAACAATGGTAACCGTGAGGCTACTCTGACCTTCAAATGTCCAGAAAAGCATGTAAAAAGATCAGGAGCCACAGAGGGTTAAGGAGACGTTAAATGAACCTGCCAAACGTGCTCAGTTACTCATCAGTTTAATTTTGTGCACACTGGGAGTCATGCAATTTGGAAACTTCAGGAATTTGGACTTGCAAGTTGTAATAAAATCACAATCTAAAAATGGAACTAGCCCAAACTAGTTTCTCTTTTTGAATTGGTACTGGACTTCGAATACCTGTTTTTATCACATTGATGATAATTGCTTAATTGATGCAGTTTTTGTTCTAATCTTAAATGACTATTACAGCAAGGCCTTTAATTTTCGTATTCCAAAATTTATCCATTGAAGTGAATTTAACCTGATATCACCCATGTAACATTTACCAGCGCAGACATGATGGGCCGAAGGGCCTTTTTTGTGCTGTAGACCTCTATACACACACAATAATCTTACAAGGCAGTTATAGAGTCATGAGTATACATTTTATGGTACAATGATGACCACATACATATTGGTTCGACTTGGTTGTAATTTTGGACATCCTGTTTTGAACATTTACAATTGGTGATGTAATTTTTCAACTTAATGGTTGACCATTAGCTAGAAAGTGAGAGAATACAATGGAGTGCACCCTATATTCACGTTGTCATCCCACTTCCTTACTGGAAAACGATAATCTGAGTTGGAAATGATTGTCCGTATCAGTTTGTCAACTGTGCAATTTGGTAAACGTCATCAATGTTTCTCTTTTTGAATTGGTACTGGACTTCGAATAATGACGCAGTGTTCTAATGAGTAGTTTTTGAGTTGTATTTCATTTCAGAAAATTAGAGTTTTTTTCACCGCTGACTCATCATCATCCCCTATTAAAGCATATTACGTTGGAGTGGAAGAAATGTATCAATCTGAAAATAGAGATTTGTTAAGTTGACTAAATTAATAAGAACCTTAGTTCTTCTAACTGTCATAAAACATATGTCAACTAATTTCTTGAGCTGAAAGTATAATTTTCTTAAAATAATCTTTTAAATTACAAATTAAAATTGAATGGGAAACCTCTGTTTTCTTTGCCATTGATATTTTTTAGCATTATGTGGCATATTAAATGGCAGTGATAACTATGCAGTGTTAAAAGGGTTACATTTAGTTCCACTACAGTGACTGCTAGCTTGAAAATTAAACGTCTCATTCTTTCTGGATAATAGTAAACAATGTTAATTTAAATTTCAGGTGCAAATTTGGGGGTGAGGGTGGGTGCAGAAAGGAAATATACCCCTGGATTTGCTTTAACAAGAATATTGTGATTGAGTGGAAAGAGGAATTTGAGACCAGAGGTGATGGCAGCTTTGTGCAGCTCTCCCTCCAAGATGTTGAAGACGACTGATTAGAAGTGACAGCTCTGGAGCCAGCTGTCACTGCCATACAAAGCACGCTCCAAAAATGTGTATATTCAAGCTAGGGGTTTGCATAATTTCCTTGGGTTTATCCTAAATGTGCCACACTGACAGAAAGATCAGAGCAGTAAATCAAGAAAACTCTCCTGTTAAGATTTTATGGATGATTTTCGTCAGATGTAGAGTTTTCTGAGCTTGATGCTTTGGACAGATTTTTCCAATCCATTCCCTTTAGTTGCACCTTTAATAATCGATTATTTTCAATATTATAAATCTAAAGAATTTTTACATTGAGTGCATTTCAAAGTAGCATTCATTGAGCTATGAGCATTTTAGTGGTGGTCGGTAGGAATATAGGAGACGTTTGTTTAAGCTGGTTTTTAATTGTTTTCTATGTATGTCATGTTTACATTTACATCTCCTGTCCCCTCCCCATGGTTCTTACCGTAATTAATGTTGTACTTTCTTTTTGAATTGACCATAGAAGGGTGATATTCAAACTGGATTGAGGACTTGTTAGATTCCTTGGAAACATTAATCAAATTATCACCAAACCCTATAGGGACATGTCACTTTATTACACCTTCCTTTCCACTTACTTAAAATGTAAGTGGATCTCCAGCCTTTCTCTTGATCTTAACGGCGTCAAAAATTACATACAAAATTAGTAAATTTAATTTGTTTTATTTTTACTTTATGTAAAACTTTGAGCCAAAAACAAGATTTGGTGACGTCGCTTCACATTTTCTATTTCCTCGGAAGAAAATCGCTCAAATGTGGTTATTTTTAGTATCCAACACTGGTACAACAACTGAGTGCATGGGATAATTGCCCTATCCGAAAACGCTAGGGAAAAAAAAAGCACGTTGTGAGGGAGTGATATGAATAATTCCCTTTTTTAAAAAATGTTTTTTTAAATTTAGAGTACCCAATTATTATTTTTTTTCCAATTAAGGGTCAATTTAGCGTGGCCAATCCACCTAACCGGCACATCTTTGGGTTATGGGGTGAAACCCACACAGACACGGGGAGAATTTGCAAACTTCATATGGGCAGTGACCCAGGGCCGGGATTCGAACCCGGGTCCTCAGCGGCGTAGGCAGCAATGCTAACCACTGTACCTTGTGTCACCCCATAATTCCATTTCTAAGGTGATCCTTGGGCAACTCTTGGGTTTTAGTTAAATTTCTGTTCGGTGGTAAATCACATTACGACCAGGATCCACTTGACTGCACTCATGGTTGAGTGCAAATATCCTTTTGGATTTAGAGGGTATATTCATGAACCAGACTTGAATACATCATAAATAGCAACAGGAGTAAATTATGAAACCTTTCAAGCCTGCGCTGCCATTCAATAAGATCACAACTGATTTACTTCAACTCCATCTTCCTGCACTATCCCATATCTCTTCATTTCCATAGTATCCATCACTGTCATGGATATATTCAGAGTGAATCCCCAGCTCCTTGGGGAGACGATTCCAAAGATGCAAACTGATTTGAGTGAAGAAATTTCTCGTCAATCCTAAATGACTGACCTCGTCATCTGAGTCCAACCCCTAGTTTTAGACTCTAGCCAAGTAGTACATTCCCCAACATTTACCCTGTTCAACACTCCCAAGTGTAAATAAGATCTGCCCTTATTCTTAACTCGGGATATAGGTCTCGACAATCTCTCCTCGGACAAATACTGGCTTTACTCTACCATTCGATCCTATACCTTAATGTTTTTGGCAAAAACAAATCAATGGAGAGGATGTGCTTTTGCTGATTGAAATCACCTACTTATTTGTTTTCTTCCTTTTTCCAACATTGAGGATTTCCCTCTACCATAGAATCCCTGACTATCTGTCCCATTTGCCAATGTTCTCTCAATCGTATTCCCCTTCCAGAACCATGATTGAATTCTCCTTGCCTTCCCCTTCCACTTGAGAAGTCCCCACATTGAATGCATCAAACTCAGCTATTTCTGATACCTCCAGTGTTGTTGCAAAACATTTTCTGCATTCTGCAGGATCTGTTTGCCCTGCAAATCTTAGTTGTCTCTTCCATTATCTTGAACACCTTAGAACATAGAACAGTACAGCACAGAACAGGCCCTTCGGCCCTCGATGTTGTGCCGAGCAATGATCACCCTACTTAAACCCACGTAACCCGTATACCCGTAACCCAACAATCCCCCCATTAACCTTACACTACGGGCAATTTAGCATGGCCAATCCACCTAACCCGCACATCTTTGGACTGCACTTGCACCTGCACTTCTTTCTCATGGGACTTTCCCAACACTTACTCTTTCGCCTCCTCTTTTCCCACCTTTACAGCTTCGCAATTGCTGCTCACGATGCAGTCTCATCTATACTGGGGAGACCAAATGTGGTGGTTGTTCAGTCTGCACACACAACCTGAGCATTGTCTCTTTCTCTGCCAATATATTTAAGAAGGAAATTAATTTCTAGATATCCAGGGGTATGGAAAGTGTGCCGGAGTATGACTTTGGAGAGGATGAGCTGTGATCATGTTGAAAGGAGGAGCAGGCTCAAAGGGCTATTTGGCCTCCTAATTTCTGTGTTTCAAAACCTACTCTGACCTCTGTCCTTAGCCTCTGCTTCCAATGCAGCTAAACGGAAGTCTGAGGAACAGCACCTCATTGAATGAGGTGCTTTACAACCTTCTGGCATCAAATTCAATAATTTTAGACTGTGGCACTGCTTCCATTTTTAAATTTGTTTAAAAATAATTTTGGCAATGATTCTGCTGTGCTAATTATAGCTCCTCTAGATCCATCTTTTGATTGTCCCATTACTGTCCCGTTGTCTTTTCTAATCATATCATCCGAGGGTGTTACTGGAGGGTCGTGTGACACGGGCTGGCCCAAGAAGGGATATGGCTGATCGGCAGGGGTGGGGTGCTGGGTGCCCCCAACCAGGTTGGTCATATGGAATGTGAGAGAGCTGAATGTACCAGTCAAACGGTCACTTGTGTTCAGGCATTTGAGGAGCTTGAAGGCGAACATGGCCATTTTGTAAGAAACACACTTGAAGATTAGGGAAGTCTTTCATTTGGGATTAGATATGAAGACGCGGGGGGTGGCGGTGCTGATAAACAAACAGTTGGCGTTTGAGGTGTGGAATATTGTGGGAGGTTAGTGTTGGACAGTGGGAAGCTGGAGGGGATGCCATTGGTCTTGGTGAATGTCTATGCCCCAAACTGGGACGATGTGGAATTCATGAGGCAAGTGCCAAGGATGATCCTGGACCTGGACTCTCACCGATTGATCATGGGAGGGGATTTTAACACTGTCATTGAGCCAGGGTTGGACCGGTGAGGTCGGGGAGGGTGTCGGTGATGGCAAAGGAGCTGAAGGGTTCAAAGAGCGCATGGGAGAGGGTGGGGTAGATCCGTGGAAGTTTGGGGGCCGAGGGCATTGGAGTTCTTTTTTCTCCCATGTGCACAAGGTGTACTCGCAGATTGATTATTTTGTGGTGGACAGGGCACTGCTGGCAGGGATTGTCGATTCTGGGTACTCAGCGATCGTGGTTTCGCTGCACTGGGTGGACTTGCAAGTGGATCGGGGAGGTCGGTAGCCAGCGCCTGCAGTGGAGACTGGATGTAGGGCCGTTGGAGAATGAGGTGCGCAGGCAGGTGAGGGCCGCCATTCGGGGGTTCGTCAAACTGACTGATACAGGTGAGATTTCGGCTGCCACGCTATGGGGGAACGCTTAAGGCATTGTTTGGGCAGGGTTTATATCGATCCGGGCGCACGGAGTGAACAGAGATGGCAAGGCCAGTGGATATGATCTTGCGGATGGGTAGGATGTATTTGGAGGCCCCGGATGCGGGATTGGTGGAGAGGCAGAAGCTCCAGATGGAGTTTGGGTTAGTGTCCATGGGGAATGCAGTCAGGCAGTTGTGGAGGGCCAGAGGGGCAGTGTATGAGTGCGGGGAGAAGGTGAGCAGGATGCTGGCCCACCAACTTAGTAAGCAGGTGGCGGTGAGAGAGATCAGAAGGGTAAAGGATGGATGGGGAAGAGTGGTGCTGGACCCGGTGGGGATGAATGGGGGTTTTGAGGAGTTTTATAGGAGGCTCTATGAATTAGAGCTTCTGGCCAGGGGAGAGCGAATGCGGTGGTTCCTGGACGGGTTGGAGTACCCCAGGGTGGAGGAGGACTGGTTGAGGTGCTGGAGGTCATGGGGGCGATGCAGGCAGGGAATGCCCTGGGCTTAGACTGGTTCCCGATAGAATTTTATAAGAAGTTTGGGGAGGACCTGAGGCCCCTTCTGGTGAGGGCATATAATGAGGCGAGGGATAAGGGGGAGCTTCCCCCTACCTACATGCAGGCATCCATTTCCCTAATATTAAAGAAAGGTAAAGATACAGAGTTGTATGGGAACTGCTGCCCGATTTTGTTTTAAATGTGGAAGCCATATTGTTGGCAAAGATCTTGGCCTCGCGGATTGAGGACTATGTGCCGAGGGTGATCGGGGAAGACCAGACGGAGATCCTAAAGGGGAGACAACAATCGGCGAATGTCAGGAGATTACTGAACATGATATGGATGTCCCCGGAGGGACAGGATGTGGAGGTGGTGGGTGCTATGGACGTGGAGAAGGTGTTTGATCGGGTTGAGTGGGAGTATCTCTGGGAAGTGTTAAGACTGTTTGGGTTCGGGCAGTGGTTTGTGGACTGGGACCAATTGTTGTATAAGGCGCTGATAGAGAGTGTATGGATGAACTGGGTGAGCTCGGGGTATTTCGGGCTACACAGTGAGATAAGGCACTGGTGCCCCCTCCCAGTTGCTCTTTGCCTTGGAAAGAGAGCCATTGGCAATGGTGCTTAAGAGCTTGGAGTTGGAGAGGGATCGTGAGATGGGTGGGGGAGCGGTTCAGCACAGGGTTTCGCTATATGCAGATGACCCGTTGCTTTATATTTCGGACCCACTGGGAGGCATCGGGGAATTATGGGTATTTTAGAGAGTTTGGTCAGTTTTCCGGAGAAAAGCTAAACCTGTGGAAGAGTGTGATTTTCCCAATCGAGGCCAGGAGGCAGGAGAGGAGGTTGGGCGAGTTGCCGTTCAAGGTGGTGGGGGCGAGCTTCAGCTATTTAAGGATCCCAGGTGGCGCAGGGATGGGAACAACTGCACAAATTGAATCTGGCGTGGTTGGTGGAATAGATGAGGGGGGATTTCAAGAGGGGGGGATGTGTTCCCACTGTCGTGGGCAGGGACAGAAAGTGAAAATGACAGTGCTCGTGAGGCTTTTATTGTTTTTCAGAACCTCCGATCTTCGTCCCAAAATCATTCTTTAGGAAAGTTAATTCGTTAATCAATGGCAGACATTTAAAGAACACGTGGATGAACTTCAACAATTGTACATCCCTGTTTGGTGCAAGAGTAAGACAGGGAAGGTGGCTCAACTATGGTTAACCAGGGAAATCAGGGATATTGTTAAAGCCCAAAAGCAGGCATATAAATTGGCCAGAAAAAGCTGTAAGCCTGAGGACTAGGAGAATTTAAATTCAGCAGAGGATTAATTTGGAGGGGGAAAATAGATTAAGAGAGTAAACTTTCAGAAAACGCAAAAGCTGACTGCAAAAGCTTCCATAAATTTGTGAAGAGAAAAAGACAATGAGAATCAGCAGACCAGTTGAACAATTGCTTTGGATCTGTCTTCACTAAGGAGGGCATAAAATAAACTTCGGGACAGAGGATCAAGCATGAAGGAGCAACTGAAGGAAATCCTTATTGGTCAGGAAATTGTTTTGGAGAAATTGATGGAATTTGAACCCGTTTTAAGTCCTCAGGGCCTGATGCTCTGCATACCAGAGTACTTAAGAAAGTGGCCCTTAAAAATATGTGGATGCATTGGTGATCATTTTCCAGCAATCTATAGACTCTGGAAGAGTTTGGATTGGAGGGTAGCTAATGTAACCCCACTTTTTAAAAAAGGAGAGAGAGAGAAAATAGGGAATTATAGACCGGTTAGCCTGACATCGATGGGAAAAATGCTGGAATCTATTAATAATGATGAAATAACTGAGCATTTGGAAAGCAGGAATAGGATCGGTCCAAGTCAGCATGGATTCACTGAAGGGAAATCATGCTTGACAAAATTGGAATTTTTTGCAGATGTGACCAGTAGAGTGGACAAGGGTAAACCAGTGGATGTTGTGTGCCTGGACTTTCAAGGGGCTTTTGACAAGGTCCTACACAAGGGATTAATAAGCAAAATTAAAGCTCATGGTAGTGGGACCACTGTATTGACGTGGATCGGGAACTGGTTGGCAGACAGGAATCAGACAGTGGGAATAAACGGGTCCTTTTCAGAGTGGCAGGCAGTGACTAGTGGGGTGCCACAGGGTTCAGTGCTGGGACTCCAGCTGTTTACAATATACATTAATCATTTGGACGAAAGAATTGCAGGCAATATCTCCAAATTTGCTGATGACACTAAGCTGGGTGGTTGTGTGCTGTGAGGAGGGTGGAAAGAGGTTGCAGGGTGACTTGGACAGGCTGGCTGAGTGGGCAAATACTTGGCAAATGCAATATAATGTGGGTAAATGATATCTACTTTGGCAATGACAGGAAGGCAAATTATTCTATGAATGGTGGCAATTTAGGAAAAGGGAAAGTGCAATGAAACCAGAGTGTCATGGTGGACTGTCGCTGAAGTTGACATGCAGGTACAGCAGGCAGTGAGGAAAGCAAAATGGCATGCTGGCCTTCATAGCGAGAGGATAGGGGTAGGGATTTCTTGCTGCAGTTATACAGGGCATTGGTGAAGCCACACCTTGAGTATTGTGCTCAGTTTTGGTCTCCTACTTTGAGGAAGGGCATTCTTCCTATTGAGGGTGTCCAACAAAGGTAATTCCTGGTATGGCAGGACTGACGTATGAAGAAAAACTGGATCAACTGGGCTTGTACTCAATGTAATTTAGAAGTAGAAGTAGAACAGTACAGCACAGAACAGGCCCTTCGGCCCTCAATGTTGTGCCGAACAATGATCACCCTACTCAAACCCACGTATCCACCCTATACCCCCCCCCCTCCCCCCCCCCTCCCCCCCCCCCTCCCCCCTCCCCCCCTCCCCCCCCCCTCCCCCCCCCCCCATGTTCCTGATGTTGAGGACATCCAGAACTAGGGGTCACAGCCCAAGAATAAGGGGTAAACCATTCAGGACTGAGATGAGGAAGAACTTCTTCTCTAAGAGTTGTGAACTTGTGGAATTCTCTACCACAGAAAACTGTTGGGGCCAGTTCATTGGATATATTCAAGAGTGAGCTGGACGTGGCACTTGCAGCTAAAGGGA
Source organism: Scyliorhinus canicula (assembly GCF_902713615.1). NCBI lineage: Eukaryota > Metazoa > Chordata > Chondrichthyes > Carcharhiniformes > Scyliorhinidae > Scyliorhinus > Scyliorhinus canicula. The sequence continues at coordinate 151,393,866 of NC_052147.1, forward strand.
TCAATGGGTATGGAGAGAAAGTGGGAGTGGGATACTGAATTTGCATGGTCAGCCATGATCATATTGAATGGTGGTGCAGGCTTGAAGGGCCGAATGGTTGACTGAACCTGTTTTGTATGTTACAATGATCACTGGGTTTGTGTGGGAAAGGAAGACCCCACGGGTTAAGAAGGTCCTGTTGGGGTGGGGGAGGTGGGAGATGGGGCTGGCCTTGCAAACATTATTATTGGGCAGTGAACATCGCTATGGTAAGATAGTGGGGATGGGGTCGGCGTGGGGGCGGATGGAAGCAGCCTGTTGCAGGGGTGCAGATCTGGGGGCGTTGTTGACAGCGTCTCTGCATTTCTTGCTGGCCAAGTACTCCACGAGCCTGGTGGTGGTGATGGCCCTGCGTGTGGGAACAGGGGCAGCAGCATTTGCGGTTGGAAGGTGCCTCAGTGTGGAGACCAATTTGCAGCAATTACAGATTTGCACCGTGGGGGTTTCGGGGGTGGCGACGGACAGGGATCGAGCGGTTTGGAGACCTGTTTGTTGGGTGCAGCTTTTTGAGTTTAAAGGTATTGGAGGAGGAATATGAGCTTCCTGGTGGAAATGGGTTCCGTTATTTACAGGTACGGGACTGAGGAAGCAGGTGGCGTCTTTTCCCGATCTGACTCCCCCAGGACTACAGGACAAGGTGGTGTCGAACAAGGGTGTGGGGGAGGGCAAGGGGTTTATGGACTGGGAGGGAGCCCTGATAGGGGGCCTAGAGGAAATGGGAGGAGGAGCTGCGGGGGGGGGGGGGGGGGGGGGGGGGGGAAGGGATGGAGACTGGATTGTGGGATGAGGCTCTGAGGAGGGTGAGTGCATCTTAGTCGTGCACAAGACGATCATAGAGCACAAATGGATGTAGCCAGAATGAATGGGTTCTTTGAGAAGGTGGAGGACAGATGTGGGCGGTGCACGGGTATCCCTGCAAACCATGTCCACATGTTTTGGGCATGCCCAAGCTGAAGGGGTACTGGCAGGGGTTTGCAGACGTAATGTCCGAGAAGGTGAAGGTGGCCCAAATCCAGAAGTGGTGATATTTGATGTGTCGGGAGTCCAGGGGAGTGAGAGGGGCTGACGTATTGGCCTTTGCCTTCCTGGTAGTCCAGAGATAGATTTTGCTGGAGTGGACAGACTTGGGAACACTGAAGCGGGGGGTCTTATTCCTCATGCGATCACTCCTGGAGTGAATCGACGTTGTCCCTCAGTCTTAAAAATGAAATAAAACATTTTATTTCTGGTCCACTAACTTAGCCACTGTTGGGATCTAGTCTGGTGCCAGTAGCAAAATGCTTGTTAAAATGACAAAACTGAGGGGCAGCACGTTGGCCTAGTGGGTAGCACAACCGCCTCACGGCGCTGAGGTCCCAGGTTCGATCCCGGCTCTGGGTCACTGTCCGTGTGGAGTTTGCACATTCTCCCCGTGTCTGCGTGGGTTTCGCCCCCACAACCCAAAAATGTGCAGAGTAGGTGGATTGGCCATGCTAAATTGCCCCTTAATTGGAAAAAATAATTGGGTAATCTAAAAAAAAAATTTTTAAATGACAAAACTGAGGAAAATATTGACCCATTCTGAAGATTGCTATTTTACTTAATAGCTATGCAGTTCAGTTAAGTCATACTGTTAATTCAGTGTGGTCAGATGTTTGGTCAAGATGAGAGGATTTAAGAAGGACAGGAGATTCAGTCAGATTAAACACTTTTATCCAGGATTATGTCTGGGGCTTTGACAGGAACTCGGAGGTCTGGTAGCCACAAAGAATTTCATGTGCTGTGCTGATGTGATGTAGCCTTGGGCCAGAGGAACAGTGGATGTTGTGAAGCCTGCAAAATAATGGTATGAGAATATGCTTATCTGTGATGAGATGAGATAAATGCAGAACAATAGTTCCATGAGAAAAGGATAACACTGCGAAAATCTTTGCAATCTTGAAGATGCTGCAAAACTGATCTAAATTACAGCAAAAACTGGTAAATATATGTTTGTTTCTATGTCTTTGTTCTCCACTGTTCATGCTTTCTGCTTTACAAATACAATAATATATTGGAAAGATCGATGCCATTGCTTTTAGTCCCCGCTCCAAGCTGCATTTCCTAGCTACTGACTCCATCCCTCTCCCTGGCAATAGTCTGAAACTAAATCAGTCTCTTTGAAACCTTTGTGTCATATTTGACTCCATGTTGAGCTTCCAACCACATTCTTGCTATCACTACCACCTCTTTCCACCTCTGTAACAATGCCAAAGTAAAGACCACCAGTAAAGACACCGGATAGAGTGGAAGCGGAAAAAAGTGGGTTTTGACTGGCTCAGTCGCAATACCATAGAGTTGGTCTCTTTTGTTGGTTTACATGTAAATAAATTGATCTTGACTGGCTACTAAAATCTGAGGGATGGTGATGAGTTCCTTTTTAGTTTATTTTTAAATTCCCAAATGAAGCTACCGTGGTCAATTCTCTTGAACCTAGCCAAGGTACCGAGATTTGGGATGCAATAGTTCTGCTATTAGGTCAGAGGATTGGTAGTCGATTAGGAAATGGTAGCCCATATCTAGACCTAAATACTTGGATGATCTGTTTGAAATATTACAGCAGATGCAACAGAAGCATGAAATGCCTTTCTAATATCTGGACACGGCAGAGAATCTCAATTCTTTAAACTTTTCAATATTTTTATGGTGACTCTCAAGAAAGTATGAAGTTGCAGTTTGGTTTAAGGTTCAATTTGTCTTAATGTAGAACTGTATCTGTTGAAGTACAGTGCAATAAGTCTTATTTATATTGGCCAGAATTCTTAATTATTAGTACAGATATAATTAATACACTAAGTCATGGTCTTTCCCTTTGTTATGCTCTCTGCTTAAATGAGTTATGTTGGGTAATTCATGCTGCACCCACTTGTGGAGATGGTCATCATGATTCTCATCTTGTATGAATAAAAAAGATCCAAAATATTTTTGTATTTTTTTTTAAAAGTACGACAGTGGTGAGGGTCAGCAGAGCATGAAGCGTATTTAATTTAATAGCATAGCTCATGGAACCATGAATATTTGTTTTAACACTGCACTGCTTGCTTTGTTTAAATTAGGAGTGTACAATTGGAGCTTTTCTTCTAGTTTTGGGCTTTTTTTCCCTGATGGTGAATTCAGTCACATGGTGACCCAACTGTATTTAATTTCTCTTCCTCCCACTAATGTCACAGTTAATGATAATTGGCACTTCAAAACCTTGATATAAAGACTGAGTAGAGTCTTGAAGCTGGGATTGTGACCTGTTTAAATGTACCATTTAAGATATTGATCCTGAATTTGCAGTAATAACAACTTTCAGCACCCGCTGGGTAAAATGGGCAGTAATTTCTGGGGTCAGCAGATATAAATGCAGAAATCTGGACGTTGGTTTCAAAGATACCCTACTGCTCCAATGGGTGCTTGATGGCAGTCTTTACGATAGATCCCCATTAAGGTGTCAAGTTGAACGTTTTACCCCCTATTGTCACTTTAAACCATGTGTAAGACTTTAAACCTTATCCATTCAGTATCAATCAGAAGTGAATGGGTTTCATGGCATGTTAAGTCTGAAATAGAGGAATTCATAACAGGGAACAAAGAAATGGCTGAGGACTAAATTTGTACTTTACTCGTATCTTCCTTTGTGAAGACAGAAACAATGTACCAGAAGTTCTGAGAAACACAAGTTTCAGTGAGGAGCTGAAGGAAATTAGAGAAATGGTTTTGGGGAAATTAATGGCATTGAAGGCAGATAAACCTCCGGGGCCTGCTAATCTTCATCCCAGAGTATTTAAGGAAGTGACCCTAGAAATATTAGATCCATTTTTGATTATTTTCCAAAATTCTTTGGACTCTGGAATAATTCCTGCAGATTGGGGAGGGTAGCTAATATAACCCCGCTATTCAAAAAGGAAGATAGAGAGAAAAATTGGGAACTAAACCCCAGTGAGCCTTATGTCAGTGGTAGGCAAGTTGCGAGAGTCCATTATCAAGGATTTCACAGCACAGCATTCGGAAAGCAGTGGTATAATCAGACAAAGTCAGCATGGATTTACGAAAGGGAAATCGTGTTTGACATCTGCTAGAATTCTTTCAAGACGTAACGACTAGAGTTGACCAGGGGGACCGGGTGGATGTAGTTCATTTAGACTTTCAGAAGGTTTTTGACAAGGTCTCACATAGCAGCTTGTTATATAAAGCATGGGGTTGTGGGTAGTGTCTTGAGATGGATAGAAAACTGGTCAGATGACAGGAAGCAAAAAATTGGAATAAGTGGATCATTTTCCGATTGACAAGCAGTGACTAGGGGATACTGCAGGGATCTGTACTCAGACCCCAATTGTTCTCATTATATATTAATGATTTTGACGAGGGAACTAAATGTGTTATCTCCAAATTGGCAGATGATACAAAGTTGGGAAAGTTGGTTGGGAGGGTGAGCTGCGAAGAAGATGCAGAGATGCTTAAGCGGGATTTGGACAGGCGGAGTGAGTGGGCATATGCATGGCAGATGCAGTATAATGTGGATAAATGTGATTTTAACCGCTTCGGTAGCAAAAATAGGCAGGCAGATTATTATTTAGGTGTAAATTGAGAGAGGTGTGTACTCCTAGATCTTGGTGTCCTCGTGCATCAGTCACTGAAAATAAATGCGCAGGTACAGCAGACAGTAAGGAAGGCAAATGGATTGTTGGCCTTCATAGTGAGAGGATTTTAGTTTAGGAATAGAGATATTTTTTTAAAATAAATTTAGAGTACCCAATTATTTTTTCCAATTAAGGGGCAATTTAGCGTGGCCAATCCACCTATCCTGCACATCTTTGGGTTGTGGGGGTGAAACCCACGCAGACACAGGGAGAATGTGCAAACTCCTCACGGACAGTGACCCAGAGCCGGGATTCGAACCCGGGTCCTCAGCGCCACTGTGCCACCGTGCTGCCCTAGGAATAGGGATATTTACTGAAATTGTATAGGGTGTTTTTGAAGTCACACCTGAAGTTTTGGTGTCCTTATCTGAGGAAGGATGTTGAGTGCAGCAAAGGTTTACCAGACTGATTTCTGTGATGGTGGGACTGACATATGAGGAGAGACTAAATCAGTTATGATTATATTCATTGGGGTTTAGAAGTGGGAGGGGATCTCATAAAAACTATAAAATTCTAAAAGAATTAGACAAAATAGATTCAGGAAGAATGTTCCTGATGGTGGAGGAGTACAAAACTAGGGGTCATAGTTTGAGGATAAGGGGAAACCTGTGGTGAAAAGAAATTTATTCACTCAAACAGTGGTGAATCTGGAATTCACTACATTGAGGTGAAAACATTGTGCAATTTCGAGAAGGAATTAGATCTAGCTCTTGGGACTAAAGGAATCGAGGATTATGGTGGGGAGACCAGGGTATTAAGTTCAGCCATGATAATGAATGGTGGAGCAAGCTTGAAGGGCCGAATGGCCTCCTATATTCTATGTATGTTTCTATGTAATTACTGCTGAACAATCTTTCGGTCTTGACAAAGTAATCTTGTAAGTTGTGGGGTCCATTTCACGTCAGAAGAGAATTAAATTCTTGCTTATTTTTAAAAGTGTACTTTTTTTTTCGAAGTTTACGTTACTTTTAAGTATGAGAGGATAGTACTCTATCGTGTTTACAATTTTTCTCATTTTATTTCTTCATCCTCACCTCAGAAATTTCCTCTCCAGCAATTGGAGCCAGAGCAGCTAAAATGTTATTACCATCTGTTATCTATTACAGGGTTAATTATTAATTGAGCTAGCATCTACTTTCTCTACAAGAGAATCTCACACTACCATCCTTTGCATGAAATGTTTCTTCACTTCTCGCCAGAATGTCTAGTTTTGATTTTAAGGTTATTCCACTCTTTTGCTATAAGCGTCGACACAAACGGAAAATCTACCCTGTCAATTCCATTCAAATTGCCAAAAATCTCAATCAAATCACCATCTATATTCCAGGGATTACAAGCTTAGTTTGTCTAAGTAATCACCCCATATCATCTAATCCTTGGGACACTTAACATTCTCGTGAATCTGTGCTGCACTCCTTCCAGAGCCAATACCATGGATAGCAGTGTATAAATTTACTCAGCATATAAGGCAATCCCATTTTTTCGGTGCAACAGATCCGGTTTAGGCCCATAATTCAGTGTGCAAGTACTAAAATGCTATATTTGCCTTCGGAGTCGCCCTCAATTTTTCACCTCGGAAATGCATGTTTTATTCACCTTAAATCGACATGGGATTTTAAAAACCTGTACTTTCATGGAAATGTGGGTCTTGCTGGCGAGGCCATCATTTAATGCCCTTCCGTAAGGAATTGCTGAATTATTATTCGAGATGCACTCATCCAGACACTCCTAACTTGTGCTTGTAGATGGTGGGTAGGCTTTGGAATCAGGAGATAATTGGGTTGGATTGGCTTATTGTCATGTGTACCGAGGTACAGTGAAAAGCATTTTTCTGCGGGCAGCTCAACATATCATTAAGTACATGAAAAGAAAGAAAATATATAATAGGGCAACACAAGGTACACCGTGTAACTACATAAACACCCGCATTGGGTGAAGCATACAAGGGTGTAGTGTTAATCAGGTCAGTCCTTAAGAGGGTCGTTTAGGAGTCTTGTAACAGCGGGGAAGAAGCTGTTTTTGAGTCTGTTTGTGCTTGTTCTCAGACTTTTGTATCTTCTGCCCAATGGAAGAAGTTGGAAGAGTGAGTAAGCCAGGTGGGAGGGGTCTTTGATTATGCTGCCCGCCTTCTCCAGGCACCGATGTGTACCCCATGGAATTTGAAGCTGCTAACCATCTCCACCTCGGCCCCGTTGATGCTGTCAGGGGTGTGTATGCTTCCTGAAGTCAATGACCATTTCTTTAGTTTTGCTGGCATTGAGGGATAGATTGTTGTCGCTGCACCACTCCACTAGGTTCTCTACCTCCTTCCTATATTTTGACTCGTCGTTATTCGAGATCCGGCCCACTATGGTCGTATCGTCAGCAAACTTGTAGATGGAGTTGGAACCAAATTTTGCCATGCAGTCATGTGTGTACAGGGAGTATACCAGGGTGCTAAGTACGCAGCCTTGCGGGGCCATTGTATTTTCGACTATTGTGGAAGAGGTGGTGTTGTTTATTCTTACTGATTGTGGTCTGTGGGTCAGAAAGTCGAGGATCCTGTTACAGAATGAGGAGCCTAGTCCTAGGTTTTTGGAGCTTTGATATGAGCTTGGCTGGAATTACGGTGTTCAAAGCGGAGCTGTAGTCAATAAATAGGAGTCTGATGTCGAAGTCCTTGTTGTCGAGATGCTCTAGGGATGAGTGTATGGCCAGGGAGATGGCATCTGCTGTGGACCGGTTGCGGCGGTATGCGAATTGCAGTGGATAAAGGCGTTCTGGGAGTATGGAGTTGATGCGATTCATGACCAACCTCTCGAAGCACTTCATTACAACTGAAGTCAGGGCCACCGGATGGTAGTCATTGAGGCACGTTGCGTGGTTCTTCTTTGATGTGGAGATGCCGGCGTTGGACTGGGGTGAGCGCAGTAAGAAGTCTTACAATGCCAGGTTAAAGTCCAACAGATTTGTTTCAAATCACTAGCTTTCGGAGCACTGCTCCTTCTTCAGGTAAATGAAGAGGTCGGATCCAGAAACATATATAGAGACAAATTCAAAGATGCCAGACGATACATTGAATACGAGCATTTGCAGGTAATTAAGTCTTTGCAGATCCAGAGAGAGGGGTAACCCCAGGTTAAAGAGGTGTGAATTGTCTAAAGCCAGGACAGTTGGTAGGATTTTGCAAGCCCAGGCCAGATGGTGGGGGTGAATGTAATGCGACATGAATCCAAGGTCTCAGTTGAGGCCGTACTCGTGTGCGGAACTTGGCTACAAGTTTCTGCTTGCCGATTCAGCTTTGTCACGCGTGCTGAAGGGTGCCTTGGAGGACGCTTACCCGAAGATCAGAGGCTGAATTCCCTTGACTGCTGAAGTGTTCCCCGACTGGAAGGGAACATTCCTGCCTGGCGATTGTTGCGCGTTGTCCGTTCATCGGTTGTTGCAATGACTGCATGGTCTTGCCAATGTACCACGCTTTGGGACATCCTTTCCTGCAGCGTATGAGGTCGACAACGTTGGCCGAGTCTCACGAGTATGTACCGCGTACCTGGTGGGTGGTGTTCTCGTGTGTAATGGTGGTACCCATGTCGATGATCTGGCACGTCTTGCAGAGATTGCCATGGCAGGGTTGTGTAGTGTCGTGGTTGCTTTCTGAAGGCTGGGTAGTTTGCTGCAAACAATGGTTTGTTTGAGGTTGCGCGGTAGATTGAAGGCAAGTAGTGGGGGTGTGGGGATGACCGTGGCACGGTGTTCGTCTATATCGATGACTTGTTGGGGCTGTGAAGAAGATGTCGTAGTTTCTCCACTCCGGGGAAGTACTGGATGATGAAGGGTACCCTGTCGGTTGTGTCCCGTGTTGGTCTTCTGAGGAGGTCGGTGCGGTTTTTTGCTGTGGCGCGTTGGAACTGTCGATCGATGAGTCGAGGGCCATATCCTGTTCATAAGAGGGCATCTTTCAGCATCTGTAGATGTCTGTTACGCTCCTCCCGGTTATTGAAGACTATACGAGTCTGTGCCCATGGGTTTGGGGGGGAGGTTCCCGGGGATTTTGGATGGGCTGGAGTTTCCCACAGTAGAGGAGGAGCTGGTTCAGGGACCGGGGCCCCAATTGGGCTGAGGGTGGTGATGGATAGTATGAGTATGGGCGATGCAGGCAGAGAAAGCTCCGGGCCAGACGGGTTCCTGATAGAGTTTTATAAGAGGTTTGGGGCCGACCGTAGGCCACTGCTGGTGAGGGTGTATAGTGAAGCAAGGGAGAGGGGAGAACTCCCCCCCCCCCCCCCCCCCCCCCCCCCCCCCCCCCCCCCCCCCCCCCCCACATTGTCACAGGCTTCCATCTCCCGAATAATATAAAAGAAGGATAAAGATTTGGAGCAGTGTGGCTCATCCAGCCCGATATCATTACTGAATGTAGTTGCCAAGTTGCCAGCGAAGGTGCTGGTCTCTCGAGTCGAGGACTGCATCCCAGGGGGTGATAAGCGATTGACCTTGGACTTACTTGCTTCTGGTGCAGCTGGTGGACGAGTCTCTCCGCTTCGAGAGCCGAGTCCAAGAGAGCGATTCTCTCTCGGGGGCTTCTTGTACCCGAAGGGGCTTCACGTGCTTTTGGGCGGGCCTTGAACTTGGCCCCGATTAATTGGGCCATATCTTGATCATTCGTATTGATCTTGATCACTCGTATTGATCTTGACCAATAAAGGGGTGGGTGCCCTGATGGCTGGGCGTGTCCTTGGTGGACGTTGGCCTTGCTTTGTTTATGCTTTCGGTTTGGGGAACTGGCGACGGGGTGTCTGGAGCTAGATCGGTTGCTTGAGTCTCTTTCCTTTGTTCCCGGAGATGGGCCATCAATATGTTAATTGACCTACAGTTTCAGTCTCGTCTGGGAGTTGCCTTCTCAATACGTATACCGGCTCTATGTCTGCTTGCTTTCCTAACATTTGTCCATATTTCCCTACAGTCATTGCGATCATCCATTTTGTATTCTGGAAATGGCCATCCCAGATGGCTACACCATCCAGGACAAAGCTCACTTATTGCTTCACCATCAACAAACATTCAAACCTGGCAGCCATGTGTGCCATCTACAAGATGCACTTCATTAACTTTCCAGACAGCACCTTCCAAACCCACCACTGCTACGTCTATAAGGCCAAGAGCAGCCGATACCTGGGAACCCCACCACCTGGAGGTTCTCCTCCAAGTCACTCACCATCCCGACTTGGATATAAAGCGCCATTTCTTCACTGTCACTGGGGCAAAATCCTGGAACTCCCTCCCTAACAGCACTGTGGTGTATCTACACTTAATGGACTGCAGTTAAGAAGGCAACTCACCACCACCTTCTAAAGGGCAACTAGGGATGGGCAATAAATGCTGGTTAACCAGCAATGCCCACATCCCATAAATGACTTTTTAGAAAGATCAATAATGTTTTTTTATACTAAGGTGCATGACAAATTCAGGAAGAATTTAATTGGCCCTCGGAGGATTGAGACAAGGTAGAGTATTGGGCAGATATTGATTTAATGAAGATGAATATGAAGTGCATTTTGTGGGGGGGAAAAAAGTTAGTTTCATAAAGTTAGATTACCCAATTATTTTCTCCAATTAAGGGACATTTAAGCATAACCAATTCACTCCACTCACTGGAGTGCTGAACTGGTTGCATTTGAGTGCCACAGTGAGAGTTTGGTGACTGAGGGAGTATAAGGGTTCATTTTTATTTAAAGTCTAGTATTTCTTTTGTTTAGTTAATTAACTTAAAAGTTACTGTTTGGTCTATAAGAAGGTGAATTTTGAATTAGCTTTAAACAAGGTTATACTTGTAGGTACTTGCAGCTGGAGCTTGTTAATTAGTTAATTGGATTAGGCCAGTTTTCAGAGGCTAGAGTCACAGTATAAATCTGAGCTAGTTACAGTGCAGACTTTGTTTGCACTGGAGTGCTGAACTGGTTGCATTTGAGTGCTACAGTGAGAGTTTGGTGACTGAGGGAGTGAGGCGAGGAGGGAGTAAGGTGCTCCTTACATTTAATTTCCTATATTTATCAAAGAGCGTGAAGGGAGCCAGGAGTTCAGAGTACAGCTGACTGGAAGCAGAGTCGGAGGGTGGAGGTCCAGTTGGTCGACGGGCAGCTAATTCTGTAAAGTAAGAGGGGATGGAGGCTAGGGCAGTTGCCTGCTCCTCCTGTAGGATGTGGGTGGTGAGGGATACCACTGGTGTCCCCGCTGACTATACCTGCGGGAAGTGCACCCAACTCCAGCTCCTCAGAGACTGTGTTAGGGAACTGGAGCTGGATGAACTTCGGATCATCCGGGAGGCAGAGGGGGTTATCGAAAAGTGTTACAGGGAGGTAGCCATACCCAAGGTACTGAACAAGAGTAGCTGGGTTACAGTCAGGGAAAGGAAAGGAAAGCTAACAGACAGACAGTGCAGGGATACCTCGTGGCCGTTCCCCTTCAAAACAAGTATACCGTTTTGGATGCTGTTGGGGGGGATGACCTACCGGGGGAAGGCCCTAGCGGCCAGGTCTCTGACACTGAGTCTGGCTCTGGGGCTCAGAAGGGAAGGGGGGAGCATAGAAAAGCAACAGTAATAGGAGATTCAATGGTTAGGGGAATAGATAGGAGATTCTGTGGTCGCGAGCGAGACTCCCGGAAGGTATGTTGCCTCCCGGGTGCCAGGGCCAGGGATGTCTCGGATCGTGTCTTCAGGATCCTGAAGGGGGAGGGTGAGCAGCCAGAAGTCGTGGTGCACATTGGTACCAACGACGTAGGTAGGGCAAGGGGTGTGGAGGTAATAAACAAGTTTAGGGAGTTAGGCTAGAAGTTAAAAGCCAGGACAGACAGAGTTGTCATCTCTGGTTTGTTGCCGGTGCCACGTGATAGCGAGGCTAGGAATAGGGAGAGAGTGCAGTTGAACATGTGGCTGCAGGAATGGTGTAGGAGGGAGGGCTTCAGGTATTTGGATAATTGGAGCGCATTCAGGGGAAGGTGGGTCCTGTACAAGCAGGACTGGTTGCATCTGAGCCAGAGGGGCACCAATATCCTGGGGGGGAGGTTTTCAAGTAGTCTTCGGGAGGGTTTAAACTAATTTGGCTGGGGAATGGGAACCGGATTTGTAGTCCAGCAACTAAGGAAGCCGATATTCAGAACGCCAAAGCACGTAGTGATACAGTGGGGAAGGTAACACTGACAAAGGAGAGTACTTTCAGGCAAGGAGATGGGTTGAAGTGTGTATACTTCAACGCAAGAAGCATCAGGAATAAGGTGGGTGAACATAAGGCATGGATCGGTACTTGGGACTACGATGTGGTGGCCATCACGGAAACTGGGATAGAAGAGGGGCAGAAATGGTTGTTGGAGGTCCCTGGTTATAGATGTTTCAACAAGATTAGGGAGGATGGTAAAAGAGGTGGGGGGGGGGGGGCATTGTTAATTAGAGATAGTATAACAGCTGCAGAAAGGCAGTTCGAGGGGGATCTGCCTACTGAGGTAATGTGGGTTGAAGTCAGAAATAGGAAAGGAGCAGTCATCTTGGTGGGAGTTTTCTATAGGCCCCCCGATAGCAGCAGAGATGTGGAGGAACAGATTGGGAAACAGATTTTGGAAAGGTGCAGAAGTCACAGGGTAGTAGTCATGGGTGACTTCAACTTCCCAAACATTGAGTGGAAACTCTTTAGACCAAATAGTTTGGATGGGGTAGTGTTTGTGCAGTGTGTCCAGGAAGCTTTTCTAACACAGTATGTAGATTGTCCAACCAGAGGGGAGGCCATATTGGATTTGGTACTTGGTAATGAACCAGAGCAGGTGATAGATTTGTTAGTGGGGGAGCATTTTGGAGGTAGTGACCACAATTCTGTGACTTTCAATTTAGTAATGGAGAGGGATAGGTGCATGCAACAGGGCAAGGTTTACAACTGGGGGAAGGGTAAATACAATGCTGTCAAACAAGAATTGAAGTGCATAGGTTGGGAACATAGGCTGTCAGGGAAGGACACAAGTGAAATGTGGAACTTGTTCAAGGAACAGGTACTATGTGTCCTTGATATGTATGTCCCTGTCAGGCAGGGAAGAGATGGTCGAGTGAGGGAACCATGGTTGACAAGAGAGGTTGAATGTCTTGTTAAGAGGAAGAAGGAGACTTATGTAAGGCAGAGGAAACCAGGTTCAGACAGGACGCTGGAGGGATACAAGACAGCCAGGAGGGAACTGAAGAAAGGGATTAGGAGAGCTAAGAGAGGGCATGAAAAATCTTTGGCGGATAGGATCAAGGAAAACCCCAAGGCCTTTTACACATATGTGAGAAATATGAGAATGACTAGGGCGAGGGTAGGTCCGATCAAGGACAGTAGCGGGAGATTGTGTATTGAGTCTGAAGAGATTGGAGAGGTCTTGAACAAGTATTTTTCTTCAGTATTTACAAATGAGAGGGGCCATATTGTTGGAGAGGACAGTGTGAAACAGACTGGTAAGCTCGAGGAGATACTTGTTAGGAAGGAAGATGTGTTGGGTATTTTGAAAAACTTGAGGATAGACAAGTACCCCGGGCCTGATGGGATATATCCAAGGATTCTATGGGAAGCAAGAAATGAAATTGCAGAGCCGTTGGCAATGATCTTTTCGTCCTCGCTGTCAACGGGTGGTACCAGAGGATTGGAGAGTGGCGAATGTTGCGCCCCTGTTCAAAAAAGGGAATAGGGATAACCCTGGGAATTACAGGCCAGTTAGTCTTTCTTCGGTGGTAGGCAAAGTAATGGAAAGGGTACTGAGGGATAGGATTTCTGAGCATCTGGAAAGACACTGCTTGATTAGGGATAGTCAGCATGGATTTGTGAGGGGTAGGTCTTGCCTTACAAGTCTTATTGAATTCTTTGAGGAGGTGACCAAGCATGTGGATGAAGGTAAAGCAGTGGATGTAGTGTACATGGATTTTAGTAAGGCATTTGATAAGGTTCCCCATGGTAGGCTTATGCCGAAAGTAAGGAGGCATGGGATAGTGGGAAATTTGGCCAGTTGGATAACGAACTGGCGAACCGACAGAAGATGGAGAGTGGTGGTGGATGGCAAATATTCAGCCTGGAGCCCAGTTACTAGTGGCGTGCCGCAGGGATCAGTTCTGGGTCCTCTGCTGTTTGTGATTTTCATTAACGACTTGGATGAGGGAATTGAAGGGTGGGTCAGTAAATTTGCAGATGATACGAAGATTGGTGGAGTTGTGGATAGTGAGGAGGGCTGTTGTCGGCTTCAAAGAGATATAGATAGGATGCAGAGTTGGGCTGAGAAGTGGCAGATGGAGTTTAACCCTGACAAGTGTGAGGTTGTCCATTTTGGAAGGACAAATATGAATGCGGAATACAGGGTTAACGGTAGGGTTCTTGGCAATGTAGAGGAGCAGAGAGATCTTGGGGTCTATGTTCATAGATCTTTGAAAGTTGCCACTCGAGTGGATAGAGCTGTGAAGAAGGCCTATGGTGTGCTACCGTTCATTAGCAGAGGGATTGAATTCAAGAGCCGTGAGCAGATGATGCAGCTGTACAAAACCTTGGTCAGGCCACATTTGGAGTACTGTGTACAGTTCTGGTCACCTCATTTTAGGAAGGATGTGGAAGCTTTGGAAAAGGTGCAAAGGAGATTTACCAGGATGTTGCCTGGAATGGAGAGTAGGTCTTACGAGGAAAGGTTGAAGGTGCTAGGCCGTTTCTCATTAGAACGGAGAAGGATGAGGGGCAACTTGATAGAGGTTTATAAGGTGATCAGGGGAATAGATAGAGTAGACAATCAGAGACCTTTTCCCCAGTGGAACAAACCATTACAAGGGGACATAAATTTAGGTAAATGGTGGAAGATATAGGGGGATGTCAGAGGTAGGTTCTTTACCCAGAGAGTAGTGGCGGCATGGAATGCACTGCCTGTGGAAGTAGTTGAGTCGGAAGTGTTAGGGACCTTCAAGCGGCTATTGGATAGGTACATGGATTAGGGTAGAATAATGGAGTGTAGATTAATTTCTTCTTAAGGGCAGCACGGTAGCATTGTGGATAGCACAATTGCTTCACAGCTCCAGGGTCCCAAGTTCGATTTCGACTTGGGTCACTTTCTGTGTGGAGTCTGCACATCCTCCCTGTGTGTGCGTGGGTTTCCTCCGGGTACTCCGGTTTCCTCCCACAGTCCAAAGATGTGCAGGCTGGGTGGATTGGCCATGATAAATTGCCCTTAGTGTCCAAAATTCTATGATTAACCTTGGACAAAAGTTTGGCACAACATTGTGGGCTGATGGGACTGTTCTGTGCTGTATTTCTCTATCTATCTATATCTTTGGGTTGTGGGAATGAGACCCACGCAGACACTGGGTGAATATGCAAACTCTACACCAACTGATCCGGGATCGGACCCAGGCCCTCAGTGCCGTGAGGGTGCATTTTATGAAAAGGGAGATGGAAATATATCCTGTTCTGTGCCTTCTATCTTTATTCATTCCATTGTCTAAGTACCTACTTTACCCTTTTGGGTGTTAGCCTTCAATCAGTTTCGAGGAAGCACCAGGCAGTTCTCTTGAATGAAGAAACCCAGATTGAGGTGCTGATGGACAGATCTTTACTGGTAGGAGTGCAGGTTGGGGGGCGGTGGGGGGGGAGCCACAAGGTATAGGTGGAATTCTGGATTCTATTAGCACGGTAAACTGAAGACAAAAACAAGGAGATGAGGATGGCACCATTAACAGTCCCCCCTTATGCCTGTGACACCACTTTAAATCTCTCCTTTGCCCTGATCTATTCTGCCCTACTTTCACCACCTACCTCTCCTGCTATATAATTCATTACATTTCTACTTTTAAGTTCTGTAGAAGGGTCATTTGGACTCAAAGCATTAACTGTTTCCACCGTACCTGCAGAGTTCATCCAGTGTTTTCTGTTTTTATTTCCACTTTCCAATTTCCAGCATTTGCAGTATTTTGCTTTTATTAAGGAGGCAACCATATTGGTTATGCACAGTTGCACCATATGCACGGTAGGGATTTTGAAGCAGTAGAAAAAGTTAATTCATTAGGATAATGTGTGGGATGAGAGTATATACCGTACTTATGACGAGTGACTTGAAAATGTGGAGCTCTATTCACTGGACCAAAGAAGATTAAGGAGCGACCTAATTGTGTTCAAAACTGAAAGGATTTGAGAGGGTAAATAGTGAATGATTATCTTTGGTGGCCAATGAATTGAAAAAAAGAGGGCATAAGTTTAGGATTAGTACTGGAAACAAGGGGGAATTTAGATGTAATATGATATAAAGATTATTGGGATTGTCTCAACGTGCTGAGGACCTGGATTTGATCCTGGCCCCAGGTCACTGTCCGTGTGGAGTTTGCACGTTCTCCCCGTGTTTACGTGGGTCTCACCCCCACAACCCAAAGAGGTACAGGCTAGGTGGATTGGCCATGCTGAATTGCTCTTTTATTGGGGAAAAAAATAATTGGGTACTCTAAATTTATATTTAAAAGAAAGATTCTTGTGATTTGGACTATGTAATGTTTACCAAAGATGACAGTGAAATCTATTTCGATCAACTTTTAAGAGAAAGAAAATGACTAAATACCACAAAGAACATACTGGAATAAGAGAGTACCATATGGAACTGACAATGCTCTGCCAAGATACGATGCCCTGAAATGGCAGCATTTTCTGCTTCTATCTGTAGCTGCTTGTTAGATGGCTTCACCCTGTGCTGCAATAGATGCAAAACCTGTAAAGAATCCCATGTAAATATGTAGTTCATCCCACCGTTGATACTTATAGGAGTAGCTCTAACAATAGCAGAGCACTTGAGCAGTGTGATTAATGGTGTTAAATCTGTTTGTAACCATCATTGTCCCAGGTTTTGAATCACTGATCTGTGCTGAGTTGGCGGTCCTCGATTGCAGTGATGCTGGGTGCCAGGTAGTCAATTTGTTGGAAAAGGAGGAAACGACCAATGTTCATGTTGACATGTGATTTCTGGACTCTTGTTGAAAGGGCTAGTGGATTTCAATTGAGGCGGTAATCCTAATGGTTGAATAGTAGTAATTGAATAGCTGGGCAATTTCTATTGTGTAACACATGAAAAAGTCAGTTGGGTGAGCAAGGTACAAATGCTTCAGTATGATTTGCTACTGCAGAAATGTGAGGTATGAGTAAAGAATCTATATAAAAGAAATCCATTATTGTGTATTCGCTTCAAGTCAATGTGCAAGATTATTGCTTACATGGAATAATGAAACAGATGTGATTTCAAACAGATAATACTGTACATGTGCCCAAATATGATAAATTAGTTGGAATACCAAGGGAAAAGAGCTAAATCTTCAGAGTTGATGTGATTAATCATGCTTCAGAGTAATGTTAATCAGCCTGTTGGGATCTGTAAAATGAAGGTGGATCTTTATAGCTCATGTGTACAGTGCTCAAAGCAGATCATTTCAAGCAGAAATGCCTTCACCGAGATTGTGTTGTCCAATTGTACCTTCACAGATTGTACCTTCCAATATACAGTAAGAAGTTTTACAACACCAGGTTGAAGTCCAACAGGTTTGTTTCGAATCACCAGCTTTCAGAGCACTGCTCCTTCCTCATATGGTTCACCTGTGGAAGGAGCAGTGCTCCAAAAGCTAGTGATTCGAAACAAACTTGTTGAACTTTAACCTGGTGTTGTAAGACTTCTTACTGTGCTCACCCCAGTCCAAAGCTGGCATCTCCACATCATGGCTTCTGATACACAGCATTAGTTGTAATTAATCTTTTTTAAAACACAAACTTTAAAGGGGAGGCATATTCCTTGAACTTGTGAACAATGTCCATGTTAACAATGAAAATCCATGTTGCTAGCTCAATTCCTTCCCTCAGTGAATTATCATTCTGTAGGCAGAAGAAGTTTTTCCAAATGTGATAAAGGGTTATTCAAAAAATTAACTCCCTTCTCTCTCCACAGACCTAAGATTTTGCAGTATTTTCAGTTTTTGTTTCAGATTCTAGCATCTGCAGTAATTTGCTTTTATCCTACCTGCTTCTGTTGCTCAAGGGAATGTTGATCAGGAATCCCCACCTATATCAGAGTTCCAACTCCTGAAGCAGCAAACAGCATTGCTTCAGGGCTGGGTGAGAGTGAAGGCTGCCTGCATGAACTGGAGAAGGCTCTAGCTTGACCCAGTGCATGAAGAAAGACAAGACTGTGTCACTGACAAACTGCACTATTTTAAATCCATTCATCAGATTTAATAAGATTACTACTGTATTTCTAATTTCTCTGCAATAATGAAAAGTTCCTACAATAGTCACTTCCTTGTCTTAATGAATATTGGTCATGTTTACAGCTGACATTGCGGGAAATCCCTGCCCCACAGCACTTTCTGTGCCCAGGGATATGCCTTTGAGTTGTCAATGTTATTTTTATTTTTTAAAAGTCTTTCAAGCACCCAAACATTACAAATAAAAGTTGAAACTGGAAATCTGGCAAATAACTAGCAATGTACAGTGCAAAAGTAATAGCGACATATATTATCAGTATGACACGAACAGGATGGCAATTGGCATAATTGTGCATATTTGCAATATAATTTGACATCTGGTCTGGTGAGACAGGATAACCAGGTAATGTCTCAGCTGCTTTTGAGGGCTTCCGCTTTTGATGGCTTTCTAAGTTCCTTTCTCCTATTTCCAGATGAGATTTAAGTTTGCAGTGTCTTGTGTATCAATCATGTTACAAGTCTCCATTTGAAATTTAGATAAGATCTTTCATCACAAATCAGACTGCTTTGAAACCCACAATACCAGAACCAACCATGGAGTCTGCTATTTATATCTCCGTCTCATCTGTCCCTGCCCTCACATCTCCAACCATAAATATCTTGTGTCAATGTATATCATTGTTATACCCTTGAAGGAGAACATTTAGTGAGGGCAGAAAAATCTTTGGCTCGATACCAAAAAATGCTGAATTGAAAATAATTCATGCTTTCTTTAGCTGAAATAAGTCAGTTTCATAATTTCTTAAGCAACTTGCTACATGTACAAATTCCATGTTGGAAGGAGTGGGGAAGGAAACGTTGATATTGATTATATACAGCTTGTAATGGAACACCCATGCACGTGTATCTGCCACTCTGCTATCCTCTCGAGAATAGAGCTGGATGTGTGATGGATGCCACACCGTCTGGAAAACAAGTCAGCAGTCAGGAAATATTTTCACAATTAAACTCAATAAATG
The DNA here is from genome assembly GCF_902713615.1 of Scyliorhinus canicula. Lineage (NCBI taxonomy): Eukaryota > Metazoa > Chordata > Chondrichthyes > Carcharhiniformes > Scyliorhinidae > Scyliorhinus > Scyliorhinus canicula. The sequence goes on from NC_052147.1 coordinate 151,412,759, forward strand.
TTGCTACTCATTGAGAGCTGGAAAAGCTGAAAGGAATTATCTTGAAAATGCAAATCCAGGGCTTAACCAGAGCTCATAATCCTTTCCTTGGAATTGTTGCATATTATGAAAATGAAATGAAATGAAAATCACTTATTGTCACAAGTAGGCTTCAAATTAAGTTACTGTGAGAAGCCCCTAGTCACCACATTCCAGCACCTGTTCGGGGAGGCTGGTGCTAGAATTGAACCGTGCTGCTGGCCTGCCTCGGTCTGCTTTCAAAGCCAGCGATTTAGCCCTGTGCTAAATCAGAATAGAGCAGGGTTAAATTATGTTGGGCAGCTACTTAACCCTACAATTCTTTGCTCCGCCTTGGAATGAAAATTCTATAAATGTTAATGCACTTTCTATACAAAGAAGAATAATTCCTCTGACTAGTGAAAAATCCATATTTCTCCAGTGTTACAGACCTAATGCCAGGCAGTGATTGTTTCAAATGGCCATAATTTTTTTTTAAAGTTATTACATCTTCAGAAAGGCAGGATGACACACCATGAAAACAGTGATATGAAATTATATATGGAAAGGTTAACATACAAATATGTTCACTTTTTCCTTGTTTTTATGAAAATATTGGGCTGGATTCTCCGGTTCCCCCAGAAGTGTGTTTCTCAGCGACGTCCCACTTGCTGGGCAGGATTCTCTTCTTGCCGTTGTCAATGGGATTTCCCATTTAAGATACCCCACACCGCCGGGAAATCCACGGGCAGGGGTGCACTGCCGACGGGAACAGAGAATACCGACGGCCAGAAATTTCCGGCCATTAACACGTTAAAAAAAAATTTTTTTGAAATGTTTTTTATTGAGTTTTCATATTTTATATCCAACAAATTACAAATTATTAGAAAAAAAACACGCAAAAATTAACACATATATTTACAGGTAAGCATCTTCATAATAACTGTGGCCGCCCCCTTTAGCCGTCATACATATTTTACATTCCCCAATATGGCCAAGTCACATGTTTATAGGCATTTATTTACAGTTTGGTTTTGGGCCTTGGCTTGCCATCAAACCCCCATAACGAACCCGTAGCGCCCCCCCCCCCCCCTCTCCCGGCTACCTTCCCCCGATTCCTGTCCATTTTCCCCTGATTCTTGGCCACCCGACTATTCTTCCTCTTGTTCGTTGGCCACAAACAGGTCCCGGAACAATTGCATGAATGGCTCCCACGTTCTGTGGAAGCCGTCGTCTGACCCTCGGATGGCGAATTTGATTTTCTCCATTTGGAGAGATTCCGAGAGGTTGGACAGCCAGTCTGCAGCTCTGGGCAGTGCTGCTGACCGCCAGCCAAACAGGATTCTACGGCGGGCGATCAGGGAGGCAAAGGCAAGGGCGTCCGCCCTCCTCCCCAGGAATAGATCTGGCTGGTCTGAAACCCCGAAGACCGCCACTATCGGGCATGGCTCCACCCTCACCCCCACCACTTTAGACATATCCTCGAAGAAGGCTGTCCTGTACTCCACAAATCTGGGGCAAGACCAGAACATGTGGGCGTGGTTTGCCGGGCCTCTTTGGCACCGTTCACATCTGTCCTCCACCTCCGGGAAGAACCTACTCGTACGGTTTCTTGTTAAGAGTTAGTGGACTTGTAAGAACTTTAGTATGAGTTGACAATCTGTGGCCACCAATAGGCTGCAATGTGTACTAATATTCAAGTACGTGCACCAATTTTGTAGGTGTCTAAGTGGCTGTGTTAGGCTCATGTCACATTGACTTGTATAAACAGATCTACAAGTTACAAGAAGCACAACACCATCCAGGACAAAACCCACTTGATTGCTCCACCTTCCACAAACATTCAAACCCTCCACCACTGACTAACTGTGGCAGCCATGTGTACCATCCACAAGATGCACTGCAGGAACTCTGCAAGGTTTCTTAGACATCACCTTCCAAACCCACGACCACTACCATCTAGAAGGATAAGAGCAGCAGATATCTAGGAACACCCCACCTGGATATTCCCCTCCAAGTCACTTACTATCCTGACTTGGAAATATATCGCTGTTCCTTCACTTGCTGGGGCAAATTATTGGAACTCCCTCCCTTTCAGCACTGTGGGTGTACCTACACCGCAGGGACTGCAGCCATTCAAGAAGGCAATTCACCACCACCTCCTGAAGGGTACCCAGGGATACACAATAAATACTGGCCAAACCAGTGTCTCCCACATCTCTTCAATTAATTTAAATAAATAAATAATGCAATAAAAATTTGTGACTTAATGGATTATCATATTCCATTTGCTGATGATCTGTTGTGTTGTTCTACAGACTAGAATTGACCTGCAAGGTTAAATATAGCTGTAGAATTCTTTGATTATTTCCCTTTCCTTTCCTGAAAGCACTGATTATTGCTGGGTACTGGCAACCTGCTGATGCATTGTTCCAGGTGGTTATTCGACGATGATGAGACTAACCATTGTATCAGCAGTCTTATTTGCTGACAATGATGTAACGCTAACATGATGCCGTGCTCACCCAAAGACCTTGTGTACAGTTTACACCATGAATCTTTTGAATGTTGATCAAGAGTGGGGCTGCTAGCTTATGAAGTGGAACTGTATTTTGAAAAATATTTTTGAGAAAGAATACAGCTTGTGCATATGTTGTAGATATGTCTAGCTGGAGACCATTGCTGATATTTATAATAAGGAGACATTTTGCTGAAAAATAACATGGCAATGTTTACTAAAATGCATTGCAACACCCAAAGAAATAATTGGATCAGTTTTTTGCTTATTTTTCTGAATTGTTCAGTTCATGCATCTTGCTCTGGACCTCAGAGTATCCACGAGAAGTTATCCACGAGAAGTAATCCACTAATTTAATTTGTTTCATAGTTGCATGAGGGCGGCACAGTGGTTAGCACAGCTGCCTCACCGGCAAGGTCCTGGGATCGATTCCGACCTCGGGTAACTGTGTGTGGAGTTTTCACTTTTTCACTGTCTGCGTGGGTTTCCTCCGGGTGCTCTGGTTTCCTCCTACAGTCCAAAGATGTGCAGATTAGATGGATTGGCCACAGGCTCCTTAGGGTATGGGGACTAGAATGGGGGGTTGGGCCTGGGCGGCGTGATCGCTCGAAGGGTCGGTACAGACTCAGTGGGCTGAATGGTCTCCTTCATTGTAGGCATTCTATGTATCCACTGTGTATTCTTGCCATCGTTTGAATTGTATGGTAAGAGACTGAAAGCAAGGACAGTAAAATATGGGTTTAAAGTTTTAATTCCTGGTACCGTCTATGCAGAGTCTGCATGTTCTCCCTGTGGGTTTCCTCTGGGTGCTCCGGTTTCCTCCCACAAGTCCTGAAAAATGTGCTGTTAGTTAATTTGGACATTCTGAATTCTCCCTCGTGTACCCGAATAGGCGCTGGAATGTGACGGCGAGTAACTTCATTGCAGTGTTAATGTAAGCCTACTTGTAACAATAAAGATGATTATTATTATAAAAGAGCCTGGTATTGGTGCTGCATTTGTCCCATTTGAATGTTTCATGTCTTGGAACATGGGAAAAAGCAATTAGGAATGATATACCATCATCAGAAAGAAAGTTGATTTTGAGCTGTTAATTAGAAAGATCCTCAAGTCAAATATGCCAAGCACAATGTCAGGCTGCTGGACTAGTGAGTTATAATTGGTGTACGTTTCCTGAAGGTCTGTGTATGTACAGATGGAGTGTCTTGTGCTACTGGTAAATGTTTTTGTAAATACCATGATGTAGAGATGTCGGTGTTACTTTGCAAATACTAACTGTTCTCTGTGTCTATCATACAGGTGTGTCACTGCCCGAATACACTGTTTGTGAGAAATCCTTGGTAGCCAACCAGCAGCACCATGGACCCTAAAGTTACCGAAGGCGGGCTGAATGTTACCCTTACCATCCGACTGCTGATGCATGGGAAGGTAAATATTCAGTTTGAGTATAACTAGGAGGAATGCAGCTATGCTTGCATTGCTGGTGGCAGGCTCACCCTTGATGTCTTAAGTTTGAGCTAATTTGACTTAGACCATTTAGAATGTGACTATGTAGAATTTGGGTTGATCATCAGTGAGAGGAACAAATGTCATAATGGGGTGATAGTAAGAGGGGATAATGTTGAGTTTCTAACTTGCATATTACCAATAATTGCTATGACGGAATTGTCAAGATGGATTCGCTGGCTGTTTTCCTCAACTGGAATATACTTGAAATGAAAATTTCTTTTAAAATCTAACATTAATCTTGGCAACAGCTCAACTGTCAACCAGAACATGGAGCGTTTGTATTTTAGAACTACTCGGCACAAATCCATTTTCCTCTGTTAACATTTGTGTTTCTTAGAGCTATTCTGTAATTGTATAATCGGAACAAATTTCACTGTGATGGCAGCAGAAGAGACCATCTGTGTTTAGTTTATCTCTCCTTACTTTAGTTGTGTCTTTTGCTGGTAAAGGCACAATGCTGATGATATGGTCCAGGCCAGTAGCTTGTATCGTGGTAGAAGAAACTACTGTAATGAGAGAGTGGAAGAAACTACTGTAACGGGCAGAGTGGAAGAAACTACTGTAACGGGGAGAGTGGAAGAAGCTACTGTAACGGGGAGAGTGGAAGAAGCTACTGTAACGGGGAGAGTGGAAGAAGCTACTGTAACGGGGAGAGTGGAAGAAGCTACTGTAACGGGGAGAGTGGAAGAAGCTACTGTAACGGGGAGAGTGGAAGAAGCTACTGTAACGGGGAGAGTGGAAGAAGCTACTGTAACGGGGAGAGTGGAAGAAGCTACTGTAACGGGGAGAGTGGAAGAAGCTACTGTAACGGGGAGAGTGGAAGAAGCTACTGTAACGGGGAGAGTGGAAGAAGCTACTGTAACGGGGAGAGTGGAAGAAGCTACTGTAACGGGGAGAGTGGAAGAAGCTACTGTAACGGGGAGAGTGGAAGAAGCTACTGTAACGGGGAGAGTGGAAGAAGCTACTGTAACGGGGAGAGTGGAAGAAGCTACTGTAACGGGGAGAGTGGAAGAAGCTACTGTAACGGGGAGAGTGGAAGAAGCTACTGTAACGGGGAGAGTGGAAGAAGCTACTGTAACGGGGAGAGTGGAAGAAGCTACTGTAACGGGGAGAGTGGAAGAAGCTACTGTAACGGGGAGAGTGGAAGAAGCTACTGTAACGGGGAGAGTGGAAGAAGCTACTGTAACGGGGAGAGTGGAAGAAGCTACTGTAACGGGGAGAGTGGAAGAAGCTACTGTAACGGGGAGAGTGGAAGAAGCTACTGTAACGGGGAGAGTGGAAGAAGCTACTGTAACGGGGAGAGTGGAAGAAGCTACTGTAACGGGGAGAGTGGAAGAAGCTACTGTAACGGGGAGAGTGGAAGAAGCTACTGTAACGGGGAGAGTGGAAGAAACTACTGTAACTGGGAGAGTGGAAGAAACTACTGTAACAGAAACTACTGTAACGGAGAGTAGAAGAGTTTGCTGATGACACAACTGTAGTTGGTCGGATCTCGACCACTGCTGTCAGGGTACAGGAGGGAGATAGCGAACCTAGTGATGTGGTGTAACAACAATCTCTTCTTCAACATCAGCAAAACTAAGGAAATGGTCTTTTACTTCAGGAAGCGAAGTATCAATGGTGGAGATGGTTGACAGCTTCAAATTCCTAGGTGTGCATATCAATCTGTGCTGGTCCACCATGTCGAAGCTATGACCAAGAAAGCCAACAGTGCCTATCCTTCCTCAGGAAACTAAAGAAATTATGTATGGAGTTAGGCAGCCGAAACAGTGGCAGAAGGTGAGACAGCTGGAGCAGCAGGGCTGAAGGCAAAGTGTGGAGCAGCAGGGCTGAAGCAAAGTGTGGAGCAGTGGGCCAGGGCCCAGAACATGAGGCAGCCAAAGTCAGCATGTGGAGGGGTCGTCGCGCATTCGGTGGCTTCGGCTTGAGGCATATATGGTTTTTCTTTTTGGGAATTTTTAATACCTGGTCCTGGGGGCAATTCATTTTTTTTTTATAAATGTTTTTATTCAGTTTTCATATTTTATATTGAACAAATTACAAATTGTTAGGAGAGAAAAAGAACAAAAAAAAAAAAAAAAAAAAAAACAACAAACAAACACGCAAAAATTAACATACATATTTACAGGTAAGCATCTTCGTAGTAGTAACTGCGCCCGCCCCCCCCCCCCCCCCCCCCCAACATGTTTATTTAGTTTGGTTTTGGGCCTTAGCTAGCCATCGAACCCCCGTACCGAACCTGTAGCCCCTCCCGCTACCTTCCCCCGACTATTCTTCCTCTTGTACATTGGCCACAAATAGGTCCCGGAACAGTTGCATGAATGGCTCCCACGTTCTGTGGAAGCCGTCGTCCGACCCTCGGATGGCAAATTTGATTTTCTCCATTTGGAGAGATTCCGAGAGGTCGGACAGCCAATCCGCAGCTCTGGGCGGTGCTGCTGACCGCCAGCCAAACAGGATTCTACGGCGGGCGATCAGGGAGGCAAAGGCAAGGGCGTCCGCCCTCCTCCCCAGGAATAGATCTGGCTGTTCTGAAACCCCGAAGACCGCCACTATCGGGCATGGCTCCACCCTCACTCCCACCACTTTGGACATAACCTCGAAGAAGGCTGTCCAGTACTCCACGAGTCTGGGGCAAGACCAGAACATGTGGGCGTGGTTGGCCGGGCCTCTTTGGCACCGTTCACATCTGTCTTCCACCTCCGGGAAGAACCTACTCATACGGGTTCTTGTTAAGTGGGCTCTATGTACCACTTTTAGTTGCGTCAGGCTGAGCCTTGCGCACGTGGAGGTGGAGTTGACCCTATGCAGTGCTTCGCTCCAGAGTCCCCACTCTATCTCCATCCCCAGGTCGTCCTCCCATTTCCTTCTTGTTGCGTCCAGTACGGTGTCGTCCCTATCTACCAGTCGGTCATACATGTCACTACAGTTCCCTTTCTCTAGGATACTTGCGTCCAGTAGGTCTTCCAGTAGTGTCTGTCGTGGCGGTTGTGGGTACGTCCTTGTCTCCTTTCGTAGGAAGTTTTTGAGCTGCAGGTACCGTAGCTCGTTCCCCCCAGCTAGCTGAAACTTCTCTGTCAGTTCGTCCAGTGTTGCGATCTGGGGGCAATTCATGATGGACTAAGAACCAACAAAGAGGCAAAACGTCCAAAAATCAGAGGACAGCAGCAAGGAAGGGAGAGAATGAGAGCTCGCCGTCGAGCGTGACGACCGGCCCAGGGGCTGACAAAAGGGCGGAGGCCGGGCCGCTGGGTGGAGCCGCACTGTTTACAGCAGAGAAGATGGCTGAGGTGGTGGCTCTGGAGCTCAAAGCAGTTTGCAAAGCATATGGAGGTGATGAGAGAGGAGATGGCAGTCGCGCTGAAGGCGTTGGTAGTGGAGGCAATTTCCCCGGTGAAGGTAACTGGTGTAAAGACGCGGCTGAGGTGAGGGAACAGAGTGAGAAGATGAAGGGAGTGGAGGAGGAACATTGATCAGCTCATCTCGGGCTGCGAGCAAAGTTGGAGGGTATGGAGAACCGCTCAAGACAACAAAATGTACGGATTGTGGGCCTGCCCGAGGGGACGGAGGGCCTGAGGCCGACAGAGTACTTTGCCAAGGTGTTGGCAGAACTGATGGAGGAGGGAGAGGAACCCTCGTATTATGAATTGGACCGAACTCATCAGTCACTGAGGCCTCGCTTAATCTGTTTTCACGTATATCACATGAAGAAATGAAAATTAAAATCGCTTATTGTCACGAGTAGGCTTCAAATGAAGTTACTGTGAAAAACCCCTAGTCGCCACATTCCGCGCCTGTTCGGGGAGGCTGTTACGGGAAGACGGTATTGAACTGAGCAAAGAAGGAGCGGGAGGTGCAATAGGCTGGTGCCAAGGTTCGTATCTATCAGGACTTGACGGTGGTACTGGCAAAGTGGCGAGTGGCTTTTGACCGGGTGAAGGTGGCATTTTACGACAGCGGAGTGCATTTAGAGTGGTGTATCTAGTAAAGCTACGGGTGACCTATACTTCCAGAGACTTTTGCTTCGAGGCGGTGGAGGCATTTATGAAGGGAGAAGCTTGGAACAGAAGTAAACAGTACGAGAATGTATATATGTAACGCTGAATAATGTTCCTATTTCATACTGTTATAGAGGTTAAAGATTTTTGTTGCTGTTCTTTGTAGCATCCTTTCCTTAGTTTTATGAAAAGTATATATTTGATTGTTTTTTGTTTCTTGGGATTGGGCAGGAGGTGAGGAAAGGCTGGAGCAGGGACCCCTGCACTAGCTATCTTAAGTCGGGTTGTGGGGGAGGGGCTGCGGACATTGGAGTCTGGTGGGCAGGTTTCAATGGCCTAGGAGGTGAGAAAAGGGAGGGGATCGACACTGGGTGGGGTTTCTCCGAGAGGGAGTGTAAGGGGGTATTCTGGGCGGGGTGGAGATGGGGTTCGTTGTCAACAAGGGTAGGGATGGGTCAGGCTCAGGCCCTGAAATTATGATGATGGTGGATAAGCAGAGGGTGGGGGGGGGGAGAAAGAGAAGAAAAGGGCAGAGATCCCCTGTTAGGATAGTTACATGGAACGTGTGGGGTTTGGGAGGCCCAGTGAAGAGGTTGAGGGCGCTTGCGCATTTGAAAAGTTTGAAAGCAGATGTGGCAATGCAGCAGGAGACTCACTTCAGGGTGAAGGATCAGGGGAGGCTGAGAAAGGGCTGGATTAGCCAGATGGTTTTGTTAGGGTGCAGGATGTTGCCTTTCTGGTGAATAAAAAGAGTGAGGTTCCAAATAGAGGAAGTTGTGGCAGATCAGGGAGGTAGTTATGTATTAATGACGGGCAATGGAAGGGAGGTTAGTGGCATTGATAAGCGTGTATGGTCCCAACTGGGATGATGCAGGCTTTGCAAAGAAGGTGTGTGGGGCCATCCCTGGTTTGGATTCACATGAATTGATAGTGGGTGGAGACTGGGATATGGTGCAGGAGCCAAAATTGGACAGTTCATGATCGTGACCGCTTTACCCAGTTAGGGAGCGAAGGTGTTGGCTGGGCTAATGGTGGAAATGGGAGGAGTGGACCCTTGGAGGTTTTTGCACTCGGGGGAGTGGGAGTATTCTTTCTTCTCTTCAGTTCATAAGGCCTATTTGCAGATAGATTTTTTTTGTGGTGGGAAAGTCGCTGTTGGCCGGGGCCAAGGGGTCGGAATATTCAACAATTGCAATATTGGACCATGCGCCACACTGGGTTGGTATGGTGTTGAAGAAAGGAATAGTGCAGAGGCGGGGGTGGAGATTGGATGTGGGGCTGTTGGGGCTCCGAAGGTTTTGTGATAACATTGGAATAGTGATTGAGGAATATGTGAGGTTTATTTGTACGGCTGAGGTGTTGCAGACGGTGGTATGGGAAGCTTTGAAGGCAGTGGTGAGGGGGGAGGTGATATTGTTTAAGGCAAAGGTGGATAAGGAGGAGAGGGTGGAATAGCAAAGGTTAATACATGAGATGTTGGAAGTGGATAGGAGGTATGCAGAGGATGTGGATCCAACATTGCTGGAAAAGAGGAATGGGTTGCAGGTGAGCTTTGATTGGCTGTCCACAAGGAAGGCGGTGCGCCAACTAAGGTGGGCGAGGGGAGCAGTCTACGAGTATGGAGAGAAGGCGGGACGCATGCTGGCAGGTCAGCTTCGGAGTGAGGCAGCGGTGAGGCAAATGGTTTCGATGCGATATAAGGCAGGGAATTTGGTGTTTGCTCCAGATCAGATTAATAGGGTGAGGAGTTTTCCGAGAGGGAAACCTGGGAAGGATCGGGAGATGCAAGAATTCCTGGATAGTTTGGAATACCCAAGGGGAAGGGGACAGGCCCATATTGGAGGGGTCGATAGCAGAGCAGGATATTGGGAGGATGCAGTCGGGGAAGGTAACAGGTCCAGATGGGTTTCCGGTAGAGTATTACAAGAAATGTAAAGATAAGTTGGCGCCTCTGATGGTGGAGATGTTTGAGGCAGCGGTAGGGAAGGGAGTGTTGCCACAGACTTTGGGACAGGCATCGATCTCCCTGTTGCTCAAGAAGGATAAGGATCCGACAGAGTGTGGGTCGTATCGGCCCCATATCACTTTGAATGTGGACGCAAAGGTGTTGGTGAAGGTATTGGTGGGGAGGTTGGAGGAGTGCCTCCCGAAGGTGTTAGGGGAAGATCTGAAGGGGAAGCAGCTCTTTTTGAACATTAGGAGGATATTGAATGTGGTTATGGTGTTGGCGGAGGGAAGGGAGACAAGTGGTTATGGCATTGGGCATCAGGAAGGCCTTGGCTTAGTAGAGTGGGGGTATTTGATGGTGATTCTGGAGCGGTTTCGGATTGCGCCACGATTTGTAGATTGCTTAAGGCTGCTGTACAGGGAGATGAGAGCGCGTGTCCGCACGACTAACATGAATTTCTTTGTGCTTGCGATCGAATACAGAACATAGAATATACAGTGCAGAAGGAGGCCATTCGGCCCATCGAGTCTGCATCAACCCACTTAAGCCCTCACTTCCACCCTATCCCCGTAACCCAATAACCCCATCTAACCTTTTTGGTCACTAAAGGCAATTTATCATGGCCAATCCCCCAAACCTGCAAGTCTTGCGGGACTTGTGGGAGGAAACCGGAGTACCCTGAGGAAACCCACGCAGATACTGGGAGAACGTGCAGTTTCCGCACAGATAGTGGCCCAGCGGGGAATCGAACCTGGGATCCTGGCGCTGTGAAGCCACAGTGCTATTCACTTGTGCTACCGTGCCTCCCTATGGAGCCGTTGGCCATCGTGTTGAGGAGTTCAGAGGTGTGGAACGGGGTTGTATCTTTGTATGCGGACAACTTGCTGCTGTATGTATCGAAATCGAATGCGTCGATGGGGGGCATATTGGAGCTGCTTCGAGTGTTTAGGTCTTTTTCGGAATATAAACTAAATTTAGATAAGTGAATATGTTGTGGTGTCTCGGCCAGGGTTTGGGGGGGGGGGGGGGCTGCCATTCCGTAGGGTGGGGACTCACTTTAGATATCTGGGGGTGCAGGTGGCACGGGATTGGGGGAGCTCCGTAGGTATAACATTGCTAGTCTGGTGGGGGGGGGGGGGTGAAAGTGAATCTGACAAGGTGGGATGGGCTCCCTCTGTCGCTGCCAGGTCTGGTACGGGCAATTAAAATGAATGTGTTGCCGCAATTCTTGTTAATTTTTCAGTGCCTGCTGCTCTTCCTGCCAAAGGCATTTTCAAGGAGGTTGAAAAGATGATTATCTCGTTTATATGGGTGGGGTGGGAAGATGGCTAGGATTAGGAAGGTGTTATTATAGAGAGGACGGCAGTCAGGAGGGTTAGGTCTTCGGAATTGACTATTATTACTGGGCGGCGAACGCAGAGAAAGTTAGGAGCTGGGTTAGAGGGGGGGGGAAGACTCCCAGTGGTTCAGGAAGGAGGAGGGTCTGTGCAGGGAGTCGGGGCTGAGTGCATTGGCAACAGCGCCGCTCCCTGTACACACGACTGCGTGGCAAAATTTGGTTCAAACTCCATCTACAGGTTTGCTGACGATATGACCATAGTGGGCTGGATCTCGAATAACAACGAGTCAGAATACAGGAGGGAGATAGAGAACCTATGGAGTAGTGCAGAGACAACAATCTATCCCTCAATACCAGCAAAACTAAAGAGCTGGTCATTGACTTCAGGAATCAAAGTACTGCACACGCCCCTGTCGGCATCAATGGGACCGAGGTGGAGATGGTTAGCAGTTTCAAATTTCTAGGGGTACACATCTCCAAAAATCTGTCTGGTCCACCCACATCGATGCGACCACCAAGAAAGCACAACAGTGCCGACACTTCCTCAGGAAACTCGGGAAATCCGGCATGTCCACATTAACTCTTACCAACTTTTACAGATGCACCATAGAAAGCATCTTATCTGGCTGCATCACAGCCTGGTATGGCAACTGCTCAGCCCAGGACCGCGAGAAACTTCATAGAGCCGTGAACACAACCCAGTCCATCACACAAACCTGCCTCCCATGCATTGACTCCATCTACGCGTCCTGCTGCCTGGAGAAAGCGCGTAGCATAATCAAAGACCCCTCCCACCCGGCTTACTCACTCTTCCAACTTCTTCCATCGGACAGGAGATACAAAAGTCTGAGAACACGCACGAACAGACTCAAAAACCGCTTCTTCCCCGCAGTTACCAGACTCTTAAACGACCCTCTTTGGGACTGACCTTGTTAACGCTACACCCCTGCATGCTTCACCCGATGCCGGTGTTTATGTAGTTACATTGTGTACCTTGTGTTGCCCTATTATGTATTTTCTTTTATCTTTCTTTCATGTACTTAATGATCTATTGAGCTGCTCGCAGAAAAATACTTTTCACTGTACCTCGGTACACGTGACAATAAACAAAATCGAATCCCAATGGCCCTGGTGAAATAATCATGGAGTCCGGTGGTAGTAGCTACGTTAAATCTGGAGGCAGTTGCGCCAGCACGTTAGGCTGGGAGCGGGGTCAAGGGAAATGCCGATTCAGGGGAACGACCGATTTGAGCCAGGTAAGTGGGATGGGAGCTTTCTGAGATGGGAGGAGAAGGGCGCCAGGGGATTAAAGGGTTTGCTTCTAAGGGGCCGGTTTGTGATACTGAAGGAGCTGAGAGCGAAATACGGGTTGGGGCAGGGGGGAAATGTTTACGGATATGCAGGTCAAGTTTTGCTAAGAAGGAGATAGAGCTTTCCGCTGGCGCCGGCCTCCACATTGTTGGGGAAGTGCTGACGACAGGGGGACTGGAGATGGGGGTGGTTTCGGCGATTTATGGGGCGTTTCTGGGAGAAGAGAAGGCACCGCTGGAGGAGATTAAGGTCAAGTGGGAGGAAGAGTTGGGAGAGCATGGAGAAGGGGTTGTGGAGTCAGGTGCTCTGGAGGGTGAGGCCTCTTGAGGCCATATTCGGGGTATCGGATCGGCTGGGGTTGGAAGCGGGTGCGAAGGCAGATGTTTTAGCCTTCGTCTCGCTGATCAGCCAAAGGCAGATCCTGTTGGGGTGGTGATCAGTTTCTCCACCCTGTGCCCTGGCGTGGCGGGGGACCTGCTGGAGTTTTTAACATTCGAACATTTAACAGCAGGGCAGGAAGAAAAATGGCAGGGCTATAGTGATAGGGGACTCGATCGTAAGGGGAATAGACAGGCGGTTCTGTGGACGCAATCGAGACTCCAGGATGGTATGTTGCCTCCCTGATGCAAGGGTCAAGGATGTCTCGGAGCGGCTGCAGGACATTCTGGGGGGGGGGGGAAGGGTGAACAGCCAGCTGTCGTGGTGCACATAGGCACCAACGATATAGGTAAAAAAACGGGATGAGGTCCTACAAGCGGAATTCAGGGAGTTAGGAGTTAAACTAAAAAGTAGGACCTCAAAGGTAGTAATCTCAGGATTGCTACCAGTGCCACGAGCTAGTCAGAGTAGGAATGTCAGGATAGATAGGATGAATGCGTGGCTCGAGAGATGGTGCAAGAGGGAGGGATTCAAATTCCTGGGGCATTGGGACCGGTTCTGGGGGAGGTGGGACCAGTACAAACCGGACGGTCTGCACTTGGGCAGGACTGGAACCGATGTCCTAGGGGGGGTGTTTTCGAGAGCTGTTGGGGAGGGTTTAAACTAATGTGGCAGGGGGATGGGAACCAATGCTGGAAGTTGGAAGGTAGTAAAACAGGGACAGAAACAAAAGGAAGTAAGGGGAAAAGTGCAAGGCAGAGAAGACATAGTTAGAAATCCAAAAGGGCGACAGTACAAGGTCCAGTGACTGAGGGGAGCACAGTGAATAGGCCCAGTAATAACAAAAGGAATAAAACTGGAGATGTTAAGATTCAAAACAGAGGTAAAAAAACCAACATAAGTGTACTTTACCTGAATGCTCGTAGTATTCGGAATAAAGTAAATGAGTTGGTGGCACAAATCATCGTAAATGACTGATTTAGTGGCCATTACTGAAACATGGTTAAAGGATGGTCACGACTGGGAGTTAAATATCCGAGGGTATCAAACTATTCGGAAGGACAGAGTGGATGGTAAGGGAAGTGGTGTTGCTCTGTTATTTAAGGATGACATCTGGGCAATAGTAAGGGATGACATCGGTGCTATGGAGGATAAGGTTGAATCCATTTGGGTGGAAATCAGGAATAGTAAGGTGAAAAAGTCACTGATAGGAGTAGTCTATCGGCCACCAAATAGTAACGAGATGGTGGGGCAGGCAATAAACAAAGAAATAACTGATGCATGTAGAAATGGTACAGCAGTTATCATGGGGGATTTTAATCTACATGTCGATTGGTTTAACCAGGTCGGTCAAGGCAACCGTGAGGAGGAGTTTATAGAATGTATCCGCGATAGTTTCCTAGAACAGTATGTAATGGAACCTACGAGGGAACAAGCGGTCCTAGATCTTGTCCTGTGTAATGAGACAGGATTGATTCATGATCTCATAGTTAGGGATCCTCTCGGAAGGAGCGATCACAATATGGTGGAATTTAAAATACAGATGGAGGGTGAGAAAGTAAAACCAAATACTAGTGTTTTGTGTTTAAACAAAGGAGATTACAAGGGGATGAGAGAAGAACTAGCTAAGGTAGACTGGGAGCTAAGACTTTATGGTGGAACAGTTGAGGAACAGTGGAGAACCTTCCAAGCGATTTTTCACAGTGCTCAGCAAAGGTTTATACCAACAAAAAGGAAGGACGGAAGAAAGAGGGAAAATCGACCGTGGATATCTAAGGAAATAAGGGAGAGTATCAAATTGAAGGAAAAAGCACATAAAGTGGCAAAGATTGCTGGGAGATTAGAGGACTGGGAAATCTTTAGGGGGCAACAGAAAGCTACTAAAAAAGCTATAAAGAAGAGTAAGATAGAGTATGAGAGTAAACTTGCTCAGAATATAAAAACAGACAGTAAAAGTGTTTACAAATATATAAGACAAAAAAGAGTGGCTAAGGTAAATATTGGTCCTTTAGAGGATGAGAAGGGAGTTTTAATAATGGGAAATGAGGAAATGGCTGAGGAACTGAACAGGTTTTTTGGGTCGGTCTTCACAGTGGAAGACACAAATAACATGCCAGCGACTGATAGAAATGAGGCTATGACAGGTGAGGACCGTGAGAGGATTGTTATCACTAAGGAGGGAGTGATGGGCAAGCTAATGGGGCTAAAGGTAGACAAGTCTCCTGGCCCTGATGGAATGCATCCCAGAGTGCTAAAAGAGATGGCTAGGGAAATTGCAGATGCACTAGTGATAATTTACCGAAATTCACTAGACTCTGGGGTGGTCCCGGTGGATTGGAAATTAGCAAACGTGACGCCACTGTTTAAAAAAGGAGGTAGGCAGAAAGCAGGAAATTATAGGCCAGTGAGTTTAACTTCGGTAATAGGGAAGATGCTGGAATCTATCATCAAGGAAGAAATTGCGAGGCATCTGGATAGAAATTGTCCCATTGGGCAGACGCAGCATGGGTTCGTTAAAGGCAGGTCATGCCTAACTAATTTAGTGGAATTTTTTGAGGACATTACCAGTGCAGTAGATAACGGGGAGCCGATGGATGTGGTATATCTGGATTTCCAGAAAGCCTTTGACAAGGTGCCACACAAAAGGTTGCTGCATAAGATAAAGATGCATGGCATTTCGGGTAAAGTAGTAGCATGGATAGAGGATTGGTTAATTAATAGAAAGCAAAGAGTTGGGATAAATGGGTGTTTCTCTGGTTGGCAATCAGTAGCTAGTGGTGTCCCTCAGGGATCCGTGTTGGGCCCACAATTGTTCACAATTTACATTGATGATTTGGAGTTGGGGACCAAGGGCAATGTGTCCAAGTTTGCAGATGACACTAAGATGAGTGGTAAAGCGAAAAGTGCAGAGGATACTGGAAGTCTGCAGAGGGATTTGGATAGGTTAAGTGAATGGGCTCGGGTCTGGCAGATGGAATACAATGTTGACAAATGTGAGGTTATCCATTTTGGTAGGAATAACAGCAAACGGGATTATTATTTAAACGATAAAATATTAAAGCATGCCGCTGTTCAGAGAGACTTGGGTGTGCCAGTGCATGAGTCACAGAAGGTTGGTTTACAAGTGCAACAGGTGATTAAGAAGGCAAATGGAATTTTGTCCTTCATTGCTAGAGGGATGGAGTTTAAGACTAGGGAGGTTATGTTGCAATTGTATAAGGTGTTAGTGCGGCCACACCTGGAGTATTGTGTTCAGTTTTGGTCTCCTTGCTTGAGAAAGGACGTACTGGCGCTGGAGGGTGTGCAGAGGAGATTCACTAGGTTAATCCCAGAGCTGAAGGGGTTGGATTATGAGGAGAGGTTGAGTAGACTGGGACTGTACTCGTTGGAATTTAGAAGGATGAGGGGGGATCTTATAGAAACATTTAAAATTATGAAGGGGATAGGATAGATGCGGGCAGGTTGTTTCCACTGGCGGGTGACAGCAGAACTAGGGGGCATAGCCTCAAAATAAGGGGAAGTAGATTTAGAACTGAGTTTAGGAGGAACTTCTTCACCCAAAGGGTTGTGAATCTATGGAATTTCTTGCCCAGCGAAGCAGTTGAGGCTCCTTCATTACATGTTTTTAAGGTAAAGATAGATAGTTTTTTGAAGAATAAAGGGATTAAGGGTTATGGTGTTCGGGCCGGAAAGTGGAGCTGAGTCCACAAAAGATCAGCCATGATCTAATTGAATGGCGGAGCAGGCTCGAGGGGCCAGATGGCCTACTCCTGCTCCTAGTTCTTATGTTCTTATGAAGGTGAAGTTTGAGTTGAGGGGAAGGATGGAAGGGTTCTACAATTCATGGGCTCTGTTTATTATGCACTTTCAAGAATTGGATGACATCGAACATTGCGGGGGGGTGTTGGACTGTGTATGTTGTTGGTGACTTTTTATGGGTGGATGGTGGATTTCTGATTCTTTTTCTTTGATGTTGATGGGCAGCACGGTAGCATTGTGGATAGCATAATCGCTTCACAGCTCCAGGGTCCCAGGTTCGATTCCTGCTTGGGTCACTCTCTGTGCGGCGTCTGCACATCCTCCCCGTGTGTGCGTGGGTTTCCTCCGGGTGCTCCGGTTTCCTCCCACAGTCCAAAGATGTGCAGGTTAGGTGGATTGGCCATGATAAATTGCCCTTAGTGTCCAAAATTGCTCTTAGTGTTAGGTGGGGTTACTGGGTCATGGGGATAGGGTGGAGGTGTTAACCTTGGGTAGGGTGCTCTTTCCAGGAACTGGTGCAGACTCGATGGGTCGAATGGCCTCCTCCTGCACTGTAAATTCTATGATAACAGTTCTATGTTTGTATTTAAAATGTTGAGGGTTGTTTTGGGGGTTGGTGGGAGGGAGGGATTGTTGGCCAGGGGTTTGACATTGCATTTGTTATTGTTGATTGTTGGTGGGTATAAATCCGGATGAAAATGTGAAAAAGGAGGAGAAAAAAATATTTTTCACAAAATAAATTCTGTATGTCCACATTGACTCTTTGCACCATAGAAAGCATCATATCTGGCTGCATCACAGCCTGCTATGGCAACTGCTCAGCACAAGACCATAAGAAACTACA
This sequence comes from Scyliorhinus canicula, assembly GCF_902713615.1. Taxonomy (NCBI): domain Eukaryota; kingdom Metazoa; phylum Chordata; class Chondrichthyes; order Carcharhiniformes; family Scyliorhinidae; genus Scyliorhinus; species Scyliorhinus canicula. The sequence continues at coordinate 151,430,360 of NC_052147.1, forward strand.
GAGAGTAGTGAACACAGCCCAGTCCATCACACCAAATCACCTTCCATACATTGACTCTGTCTACACCTCCCGCTACTTTTGGAAAGCGGGCAACATAATCAAAGACCCTCCCACCTGGGTTATTCTCTTTTTGAACCTTTTCCATCGGGCAGGAGATACGAAGTCTGAGAACATGCACAAACAGATTCAAGAACAGCTTCTTCCCTGCTGTTACTCGACTCCTGAATGACCCTTTTATCGACAGAACTGTTCTCTTCACACATCATCTCTACTGAGTAGTACTACATTCCGCATGTTTTATCCGATGCCTGTCTGTGTTTACGTAGTGTATTTATATATGTCCTATGTTTTTTCATGTATGGCACGATATGTCTGGACTGTACGCAGAACAATACTTTTCACTGTACATGTGACAATAAATCTAATTCCTTACAAATTAAATTCAGAAGAAACCAAGCGTTTGAAAAGAAACAAATTCAATAAAGTGGAAGTGAAATGTCACCATTTCAATTTTTTTCATGCTGTACTAATCTGATGAAAGTGAAGTAGGGAAGTCGTTCAATTCTTATGCAGGTCTCGTACAGTTCTATTAAAAAAACACAACTTTTTAAACAATTAAATCTTCAACCTTATTTGGTCTTCAGTGAGACTAGTACACATTTCCAATTTTGACATTGCACCTTTGTCAGTCGAACGCAAGGGTTATTGAATATGGTGCACTTCTTTGAATTAAGGAGCTCTCACCCTAGACCTAATATGGATGTCAGTTCTTGTTGGTAACTCCTGAAAGCAAGTGAAGGAGGGAAATTACTTTCTATCCTATTTAGCTCATGTTTGAAGTTGATTTAGCCTGAAGTTTCCAAATAAGAGATGGGGCTGCCATGTTGCATCATTGCTTTCCCCTCCAAGCACAGATTAACAGTGTTACCTGCTGTGCTTATGTCAGTTGGTTGATAATCAGCTGAATCTAAAGAATATTGCCCTTTCAGGATGCTGTGATATTCCATACCTCCAACTGAGAGCACAAGCAGGAAAGAAAAACTTTTGAGACTTGTTAGTCCTCAACTTGGGCCTCATACATGAACAAGTGGGCAGCACGGTAGCCTTGTGGATAGCACAATTGCTTCACAGCTCCAGGGTCCCAGGTTCGATTCCAGCTTGGGTCACTGTCTGTGTGGAGTCTGCACATCCTCCCCGTGTGTGCGTGGGTTTCCTCCGGGTGCTCCGGTTTCCTCCCACAGTCCAAAGATGTGCAGGTTAGGTGGATTGGCCATGATAAATTGCCCTTAGTGTCCAAAATTGCCCTTAGTGTTGGGTGGGGTTACTGGGTTATGGGGATAAGGTGGAGGTGTTGAACTTGGGTAGGGTGCTCTTTCCAAGAGCCGGTGCAGACTCGATGGGCCGAATGGCCTCCTTCTGCACTGTAAATTCTATGATAAAAGCAGCAGTGACTTTAGACTAACTATCTCTGTCTTTCTCCCCAGCTGAATGCCTCTGGTTATGTCACTGCACCGCTCTCCCTTTATTCCTCTGTGTGCAACTTCATTCTGGTGCACACTACCCTGGCACCACTTCATTTCTGGCGCTTGTTCCTCATTACATTGGAGGTAACAAATTCTCTCATTGGTGCACGACCTCATCCCATTGCTTTGGCATATATTTCCCTCTTCCTCCACCCACCAGACTCTTCATGCTCTTTTTTTCCTCTCTACCTCTACCCTCATTTGCACTGATTGACACATTGCAGCACGGTAGCACAGTGGTTAGCACAATTGCTTCACAACTCCAGGGTCCTAGGTTCGATTCCTGGCTTGAGTCACTGTCTGTGCAGAGTCTGCACGTTCTCCCCGTGCCTGCGTGGGTTTCCTCCGTGTTTCCTCCGGTTTCCTCCCACAGTCCAAGGATGTGCAGGTTAGGTGGTTTGGCCATGCTAAATTGCTCTTAGTGTCCAAAAAGAATAAGTGGGGGGTTACGGGGATAGGGTGGAGGTGTGGGGTGTTCATTCCAAGGGTTGGTGCAGACTCGATGGGCCAAATGGCCAGCTTCTACATTGTATGTTCTATTGCCACCGCTCTCTGACACATACTTTTCCTTCTGTCTATCTTACTGTCTATCTTCACTCCTCTACTTCGTGCATCGCCTTCTCTTTCCATCTCTCTGCAGCACCCTTGCCCTTGCGATTTCCTGGAAAACATTGAACTGTATTATGTTTCTCTCTTTTGACTGAATTTAGTTTAATGGGATTTGTTTCTTTCACAAACCCACTGAACTACTACATTTTCTTTATAAAACTGAGTAGCAGTTGAATGCAGAATCTTGGAGGCTTAGATTCTTGGGTATCAAACTGGTTAGTATTGAATGTATTTGGTTTCTGCAATATTTTAAAGCAATGGTTGAGACATTTGTTGAAAACAGCTTGATGTATAACAAGAAGTTTTGTGAAATTGGTCTACTGATAAGCATTACTAATTTTTCTGTCTTGCAGGAAGTTGGAAGCATCATCGGAAAGGTTTGTACTGATAATATTTTACTTTGTGATTGTTGATAATACTGATCAAATAGATTAATTGGCACTATTTGCAATCTCATCGTGAATGCATAAATATTTGATGCATCTGCAGCTAACGTCTTGTTTCTATAAAAGGAACTTTTCATATCTACTGTCCTTGCTCAAGGAGAACCTTTTCCAGCTCTGTTTTTTTATGACTTGAATAACGATACCTTTTTAGTTCTAGCCGATACAAGTGATGATTGTTGTTTGTACCCATTACAACTGCTACACACTAATGAATTCCTGTCATTTGGATGTAAGTCTGCAAGCAATAAATTATTTCCATGGACAAGATGCTGTACAATGTTATTTTAAACACTTATCCACAGATATTATGTGCTGTAGTGTTGGCTTCATGCCAGTCTGAAACCAGTGTTATCATGTCACTAGATTAGCATGTAATAATAATAATCGCTTACTGTCGCAAGTAGGCTGTTAAGTTACTGTGAAAAGCCCCTAGTCGCTACAGTCCGGCGCCTGTTCGGGGAGGCCGCTACGGGAATTGAACTCGCGCTGCTGGCCTTGTTCTGCATTACAAGCCAGCTGTTTAGCCCACTGTGCTAAACCAGCCCCATGTAAACATATATGGACACACATGATTTGTATATTATCTCCTCTTTCAGAAAGGTGAGACTGTGAAAAAGATGCGCGAGGAGGTAAGTGAACTGTTACTAGGTGATCTTTATTTGAGTTTCCATGCTTCTGCAAGGTAATTTGATTGGCTTTCCTGCAGTAACTTGGACATCTTGTGACTATTTCAGAGTGGTGCGCGCATTAATATCTCTGAAGGAAATTGTCCCGAGAGAATTGTAACCATCACAGGCCCAACTGATGCAATATTCAAAGCATTTGCAATGATCGCTTTTAAGTTTGAGGAGGTAAGAGACGATTTGCGTGAAATTTTAATAGTGCAATTGGGGCCATTCTTCAGAAGTTAGGAAAGAGTTGAAATAACAGATGTAGTTTGTGTAAATTTCTTCTCTTTTTTGTGAATTATTCTGCTGCATTTTAATGAGAAACCTGGAGTTTGAGCTGTGGAGCTCAAAACTAAAACGAGCGCTATTTAAAAAAGAAAAAAATTACAGTACCCAATTCTTTTTTTTTCCCAATTAAGGGGCAATTTAGCGTGGCCAGTCCACCTAACCCGCACATCTTTGGGTTGTGGGAGTAGGACCCATGCAAACACAGGGAGAATGTGCAAACTGCACCCGCACAGTGACCTGGGGCCAGGATCAAACCAGGGTCCTCAGTGCTGTGAGGCAGCAATGCAAATTACCATGCTGCCCAAAACCAGTACTATTAAATGCATAAAAAGAAACTGTTTTCTCGAGTTCTCTTCATGGTAGTTTTATGGTCAATGAAAAATTATTAACTAATTTCTGACGGCTAAATTAAACAATCCATTTCAATGATCTGTACCATACCATAATGAGGTTTTGAGGAGTCACACAGTAAGCGCAAGTTATACTTAAATGCTGCAAGCTTCTAAATGTCATAGCACAGATTTGATACCATTAATTAATATTTGAGCTGATTATTTTAGAATGATAGCATAACATATTAAACCAAAACTATTTATTTGCAATTTCAGGATATTGACAATTCAATGTCGAACAGTACTGCCACAAGTAAACCACCCGTGACCCTGCGACTTGTTGTACCAGCCAGTCAGTGCGGATCACTGATTGGAAAAGGAGGCTCCAAGATCAAAGAAATTCGCGAGGTCAGCTTTTCTCTCCAAAATAACTCAGTCCCACATTTGATCACGTTTGACCTTAATGAAATGTTTTATTTCAGGTGTAATGCTCCCTGTTGAGTTATAACGTGGCACATTGTAGTGTCATCGCAGCCAGTGTAGTACCAACTCTGAGACAGATGGTCATTGTTTGCAATCCGAGATGTCTTGCTATCTGGTCTCACCTGTTAATGATGAAATTGAATGGCCAGTTTCCAGCTGGGCTCTGGATGATCTGTTTTTGAGATGGTGAGAAACCATGTGCGGCATTTTTGTTGCACGTCTAATGGCATAATGGCTGGTTGCAGCCAGAGAAGACGATTTGATACCGAACAGAAAGAAGCCATTGTGCCTGTGTTACTGCTTTGAAAGATCTAACCAAGTTAGTTGCACTCACCATTTTTCTCCATGTCTTTTAAAAGATTTTCCTTTATCAAGTGTATATCCAATTCCCTTTTGGAAGTTACTATGGAATCATTCAAGTGGCACATCACAACTCTCAAAATAAATTTCCTTGTCCACCCTCTAGTTCTTGAGGAAATTGCCTTAAATCTGTATTTTCTACTTATTGACCTTCCTGCTAATTTAAATAAATGATTTAATCTATCAAATCCCTTCATAATTTTGAGTGCCTCTATTAAACCTCCCTTTAATTTTCTCTGCTACAAGGCGAACAATCCCAGCTTTTCTTGTCTCCATATAACTGAAGACCCTGCTGCTATATCTGTCACTAAAACGGCCCTTTTCAAACAGTTTTTTGTGAGGCATTCACTTGACTTCCAAGCTACTGCTGCAGGTAATGTTCCTGTCCAAAATTGTGAAAGATTGTAACTGGGAACCAAAGGCAAGCAGTGCTGCCATTTCTAATGCTCTAGAGCTGCAGAACTCATGCTAGCAAGTCAATAAATGGCATGGGAAATGATACTAAAGCATCAGATTCAATATATGTTAGTGTGTGGTTTAACGATTGCAGACAGGAGGCAACCAACACTACAATTTCAGCTCCAAAGGCGACGACAACATTTTCTTCATCTGCTGCAGGAAAGTTTTTTGTAAATCAGTTATGAAATTCCATTGACCTTGGTCAAAAAGCCATAACCTAGACTGATTTCAGAGCAACTTATTCATTGCAAGAAGTCCAGATAAGATTGTTTTAATGATAATGAAGAGTATGATTGTTCATAAACAAAAGTGATTTAATGGTATTAACTACCGTAAAAACAGTATGTAAACAGTTGAAAAGTCAGCAATGAATTATCATAGAATTTACAGTGCAGAAGGAGGCCATTCAGCCCATCAAGTTTGCACTGGCCCTTGGAAAGAACAACCCACTTACACCCACGCCTCCACTCTATTCCCATAACCCAGTAACCCCACCGAACCTTTTTGGACACTAAGGCAATTTATCATGGCCAATCCACCTAACCTGCACATCTTTGGACTGTGGGAGGAAACCCACGCACACGCAGGGAGGATGTGCAGACTCCACACAGACAGTGACCCAAAACTGGAATTGAATCTGGGACCCTGGAGCTGTGAAGCAACTGTGCTAACGTGCTGCCCATAAATTATTAACTGGTTAGGATTTGTTTTGCTCAAATTATGTCCTTTAAACACGAATGTTATCTTGCGATGATGGAAGTGATATTGGAATTTAATTTTGCATTATCTAAGCATATTAAATTTTGCATATATTTTAACATTTGTTAATACATTTTAAGTTGATAGGTTATGATCTTAATCAGGCTTAAAATTTATTATGCTGTGTTCTCCCTGTATTTTCTTTCTGGCATCTGCATATTGAGGTGCACAGACTAAGTGAAATGTGTCACCTTCACATAATGTAGGCATGTTTCACTAAACTGGCACAAAGGACTTGCTAATGCAGATTATTGTTGTAGAATAATTAACATTTTTTCCAGATTCTGGCACCACATCTGTGGCTTTAACCCATATATGTTTTTCTATTCTTTCCAGTCGACAGGGGCTCAAGTCCAGGTGGCAGGGGACATGCTGCCTAATTCCACTGAGCGTGCTGTGACAATCTCTGGGATGCCAGATGCTATCATTCAGTGTGTGAAGCAAATATGTGTGGTGATGCTGGAGGTAGAGTATAAGGCGAGCATCAGGAGCAGCAAGTTTTAAGGAGGGGGTAATGGCAACCTTTTGGGATGGTACTTCTTTGTATTACAGCAACGGAGATCAACGTGCCTAAGGATGTCTAGTTTAATTATTTTGTAACACAAAGGAGTCATAAGGTGCAAATAGATGAAAGTTCGATATCCTGTCATCAATCTTGGGGTCACCTTTGTTCCCCAAACAAAGTTTGTTCTATTTTTTCTCCCTTGTCTTTTTTTTAGGTAGTTCACAATACACAGATGCAATCGAGGTTATTTCTTCCATTAATTTTTATTCTAGTTTCTCCTTTCTACTTTTTGCCCTTTAAAGTCCACATATGGATATTTGAATAGGAATTCTACTGGTATATTCATAATGAACCACCTTCCAAGTTAGCCTCGCAATCAATAGTCCACTGAACTATCAAGAGGATTATTACTCCAGTAGGTATAAGTACAGTCATTTCCACGTCTCAAAGATTAGGAGTGATATTTAGAACTATTTACTTGAAATTTGTTTTATTACAGTTGTGGGTGGGGTTAAGAGCCTAGGTTGGAGAACTTGCACTGTAGAATAACTACTATAGAGTACTTAGGCATGAAGCATAAATAACTCAAAGCACCAGTCACATTTTTTAACATAAAAATAACACTTCTTTATTAAACCATGTCTTTTGAACCTTGCTAACCAGGCCAACGATTCCATGGTGTTGGAGCTGCTTTCATCTAGCCATGTGGAACATACTTCATTGCATTCCTGACATGTGCCTTTGTAGATGGTGGAGAGGCTTTGAGGAGTGAGGTGAATTACTGACCCCAAACTGTAATCTGCCACAGCATTTATTTGGCTGATCCAGTTCGGTTTCTGGTCAATGGTAGCCCCCAGGATGATGGTGGAGAATTCAGTGATGATAATGCCGCTGAATGTCATGGGGAGATGGTTAGATTCTCTCCTGTTGGGGATGGTCATTGCCTGGCACTTGTGTGGTGCGAATGTACCTGCCATTTATTAAGCCAAACTTGAATGTTGTCCAAGTTTTGCTACAAAAAGGCAGAGATTGCTTCAGTGTTTGAGGAATTGAGAGTGGTTCTCTTCAGCCACTTCTGTCCTTATGATGGAGGCACGGTCATGGTGAAGCAGTTGAACATGGTTGGGCATAGGACAACACCCTCGGGAACTCCTGCAGCAATGTTCTGTGACTGCGGTGATTTCGTCAGTGGCCATATTAAACGTATGCAAGATTATGCTTTAATATGGAGGGAAAATAAATTTATCATGAAATGGCGATAAAGGAAAGTGTTTTTAGAAGTATTATTTCTAACAAACAAAATATTACTAGTTTCATAGTTAACCATAAGATTGGTTTGGGTTAGCTTCTGGTTAACATGAGCAAACGCAGGCATACTTTGCTCTTGAACATTTCCAGAATCCACAAAATACGTAAATAACTTGTAGAATACTCTAGTGTCAGAATCAAAAGGCTATGGAACGGTCATATTTCCATTTAATCTTCTATTATGGGCCAGGGCTTAGAGAACACCAAAGTATATCATGGAGTTCACCTGACGCACAACTTTGAATAGATTTTGGTTATGGGGAGTACAAGGGCCCACTTTACAGGTGTGATGCAACAGAGATTTAAAGTAGTTTTAAACAAAAACAATGTTTATTCTATGAATCCAGTTATCATTTTATGAACACACAGTAAACATCTTATCAACTACCAACACTGATACTCTCCCTCCAAAGATACAATACTCTATAGGTAACCCTTAGTAAATTTCCTAGCAACATTCATAAGTCAAAAACCCTTTTTAACAAAGACAGTAGGTTTGCAATCCGTACAGAAACGGGGATTACTTTGAAATCATCAAGTGATCTGGAGACATTCTTTAGCATGCAGAGAGAGAGAGACCCAAAATACACCACCTTGGTTTGAATGCAGCTCTCCAACTGAAAACGAAATTAAAACTCAGCAACAAACAGCTTCCAGCTCAAAACGAAAGTAAAAAGCAGAGCTAGAGCCCAGCTCCACCCACACACTGACATCACTGCAGCCACTTGAGAAGACAAACATTTCTTAAAGTGACATTCCCAGGACACTTCAATAATCTGATTATCCCAAAAAGCATTTGTTTTTGATCATTCTTATGTACAAACCTTATTCACCAGCAAATTACTCAGTGAATGAGTTGCTTGCTGTCAGAGGAGTTGTATTCGAAAGAATATTCATTGTAGTATGATGACGTAGAATTCGTTGATGGACTTTTATTCTTCACCAGAAATGTTCAAATTATATTATAAACTGAGTTAAGAAACGTTTTTCTCAAAATCACATTTTGCCAATGTTACTGGCGGCCAAACTAGTGGTTCTGATATCCGTCTATAGTCTCCCTATCTTCATGCTAAGATGAAACCGCTATCAAAGCTGAATTGGCGTAAACCATACGTGTACTGCATGCATTTATTTTTTGATATAAATTTAGAGTACCCAATTTTTTTTCCAATTAAGGGGCAATTTACATGGCCAATTCTCCTACCCTGCACAGCTTTTTGGTTTTGGGGTGAGACCCACGCAGACATGGAGAGAATGTGCAAACTCCGCACGTACAGTGACCCGGGGCAGGGATCGAGCATGGGTCCTTGGTGCCATGAGGCAGCAGTGCTAACCACTACACCACCGTGCTGCCCTTATTACATGCATTTATTACAAAATCTGCCGAAGATAATGTACAAATCTACAACCTTGGTGAACATTTCCTGTTGTCCTATAAATATTGTAAATACCTTTTAGTTTTTTATTTTGAGGTAATCTACAAGGAGCATCATTCCCAAATTTAAAGAGAAATGGTGTTACTTTTGTTCCTTCACTTGTACTTAAGAAATGCAAGCATAGCTTTGTGCCCTGGAAAATAAATGTTCCAAAGAGTGATTCTCCAATCTGGGCTCTTTCCAAAACTACAAGCACAATCTTTCCTAGGTTTCTGTTTTAATTATGGCAAAGTTAGTTGTCATCACAACATTCTAGTATTTCACAAATAATTAGATGATTTCACATTAGACAAATGATAGGTGGGGGAAGTACTTTCAATATGACCCAGGAAACTACAAGTATGGGTCTTACACAATAAACTTTCATCAGACTTGCCAGTTCTGCGGTGAATGTAAAAGTGAAATTAATTCCACACTAATCACCAATCATGTCAAGTCAGCTTATTCTGGTTCAGAGACCAGTGGGACACGAGGAATCTTCCTGGAATTAAAAAGGTTATAAGCCAGATTGATTGCAGGATGGAGGACCGTTCACTTCATCTTGCCTTTCCTATTCTCAGCACCCTGTGTGAAGGTTAGTGATATCAAGGTGTCTCTTGAAGATGGAACTAATACTAGTTATGTTTGCATTTTGTGAATCTTTTTCTCCCATTCTCAGCAACAATCTTCCACCAATAATAAACAGTATTAGCAGTAATCATAAATTGCTGACACTGACTAAGTTGCATTCTAGTCTGAAACTGGAGTAGTGTATGGAGGAGCATTTTTTTCCATTAAACTTCAAAGTATATTGAAATACTTTTGCCACAATTCCACTTTGTGATTGAAGCGAAAAACAGCAAATAATGCAAAATACAGTTGCTAAAGGAGACTGGTGAGGTAAGGGGCAATTTCTTGTAAATTGGGGATTAGATTCAGTATTTCACAATTTTTCACCACCTCAAATGTGACTAATCTTATTTCCATACCCAGCCACAATATTTTGGAGGATGTTTTCCTGAAATCTTCAGTTACTTTATTAAACTGTTAATCATCACACACGGATTATTAAGAGTGTAATTTATCCAGGTTGACCAACTGTATCTAATGATGTAAATTTTGTTTAATCAGTGGCAAAAAGAAATCCACCCTAATCCATGATTCTTCAGCATCATTGATACCCAGCAGACAGCATCTATGTGTAAAAGTGACCAGAAAATGTCAGAATTCTGCATTGCATCTGATCATTGCTGTAGCTGCCAGAGAGTGCTTGATGGGTGTCGCTTGGCACACAGACAAATGTTCAATTTGTCTAATCCTGAAATAGAAGCTGATTGTAGTTTCACATTTTTGTTTAGAAAACCTTGAAAAATGTAAAGATACTGTGTAAAATAAGGTTGGTAAAGCTTGATTGCTCTTGGAATGAATTTATAAAAATTCCCAATTGATCGCCTGCATGTATAGTTGTTGCATTCCGTTCAAATAGACATGTTTTGGTAAACTTGATCTATTGACAGGTGAGGTGCATGCTGGCAAGTTGAGGCATCCAGCGACCGCAAACAATTGTATAACAAACATATAATAGGTTGGGTCCAGAGTACAGCTGCCTCATCTCTGTTTCAACCTCAGCAGAATACCTTTACCACCTTACCAACTTTGTTTACCTATCTTTACAGCCACTTTGAGCTTGCAGTTGCAGTTTGAAATTATTCCCTACCCTGCTTTATGTAGGAACTTTACATTGATCAAGGTAGATTTGTAGAGAAAACAATTGAAGCTGCAGTGAGTTTCCATTCCTGCAACATCCCAAATACTACTTTGTTCCTTGGTTCTTGGATTGATATCATGTGGTACCACCAATCCCTGTATGTTACTCCTTTGCTTTTGAAATATATTTTCAGAGCTAGATAGAAATAGGAGGAGCATTATAGCTTTGCCGAAAATTGTTTTTATTCAGGGGGAGGGAGTTGTGGTGGGAGCGGGGAGGGGTGGGGTGGTGACGGAGGGCAGGGAAGAGATAGAGGCAATTTATGGTTGGTGTTTTTGAATGAAATTTTGTTTACATATGGACAAAACAGAGAATTGAACAGCATTGAATAATTTATTCTGTATGACTGACAGATTCTATGTTTCAGGGTTTTTTAAATTAAAACTAACTTTGTGATACATTTATCTGAATTCTAGGCGAATTGCAATTAAGTGTTTGTAATTATTGCGTATTTTCTGATTTGTGATTAAATTTACCTTTTTTTTCCAGAAATGAACCTGTTCTAATGCTGTTTCTAACATGCTTTCCCTGTCCCTCCTAGTCCCCACCGAAAGGTGCCACCATCCCCTACCGCCCAAAGCCCGCCTCTGCCCCCGTCATTTTTGCAGGTGGCCAGGTAAGAGCAGATCCCCTCTCGGCCTCCGCAGCCAACCTCAGCCTCTTACTGCAGCACCAGCCACTGCCTGTTAGTGCATTCAGGTTTCTCATCTTCACTTGCATGTTGTATCCTAATGGCCACTGAACCGTGGCAGAAATTGCTTAAAAGACTGTGTGGTGGTGTATGTCGGGTGGTGGTAGTGGGGAGGAGAGTAAGAGCCGGGGTGGGGGGTGTTGACTGTGGTGTGTGGCATTGGGGGGAGGGGTTGGGTATGGTGAGGGTTTGTGTGGCAAGGGGGGGGGAGGCGTGTATGTGTGGGGCAAGAAGGGAGGGAGACGTGCAGGTGGGGCGAGGCGGTGGTGTGTGTGGGGGGGGCAAGGGGGAGGGAGGTGTGGGTGGGTGAGCATTGGGGGAGGGGTGGGTTGGGTGGGTGGAGGAGCGAGGGGGCAGGTGTGTGAGGGGACAAGGGGGAGAGGGCGGGTGTGTGGGGGGCAAGGGAGGGGGCGGGTGTGTGGGGGGGCAAGGGAGGGGCAGGGTGCATAAGGGGGCAAAGGGGAGGGTGTGTGTGGGGGGGAGGGTGGGTAGGCAGAGGGGGCGGCTGTGTGGAGGGGCAAGGGAGGGGGTGGGTGTGTGGGGGGGCGAGGGAGGGGCTGGGTGCGTGGGGGGGCAAAGGGGAGGGTGTGTGCGGGGTCAGGAATGGGAGGGGGCAGTGTGTGTGGATCGCTGGGGGGGGGAGTGGTGTGTGTGTGGGGAGTGGTGTGTGTGGGGGGAGTGGTGTGTGTGTGTGGGGAGTGGTGTGTGTGTGGGGGGAGTGGTGTGTGTGTGGGGGGAGTGGTGTGTGTGTGGGGGGAGTGGTGTGTGTGTGGGGGGAGTGGTGTGTGTGTGTGGGGGGGGGAGTGGTGTGTGGGGGGCAGGGAGTGGTGTGTGGGGGGGCAACGGGAGGGGCAGGTGTCTGGAGGGGCAAGGGGAGGGGCAGGTGTCTGGAGGGGGGAGGGGGTGGTTATGTTGGAGGGGGGAGGGGGGTAGTGTGTGCGTGTGTGGCCGGGGCGGTGTTTGTGTGGGGGGAGGGGCGATGTATGTGTGGAGGGAGGGAGTGGTGTATTTGTGTTGGGAGGAAGGGAGTGGTGTATGTGTGTTGGGAGGGAGTGGTGTATTTGTGTTGGGAGGAAGGGAGTGGTGTATGTGTGTTGGGAGGGAGGGAGTGGTGTGTTGGGGGGGGGGGGGGGGGGGGGGGGGGGGGTTGGCGGGAGTGGTGTGTGGGGAGGGGGGGGGGGGGTGATTTGCCTGGGGTTTTGTGTCCGCGTGTCTATCCATGCTCCCACTTGAATATTTATGTGTGTGCATGAGGCACAATTATTGAATAGTTTCAGAACATCCCAAATGTGTAGCTTGTCTCAGCAAAGATATTGTGTCTCCCCCCCCCCCCCCCCCCCCAAACTCATGTATCTTTTGAAACCAGGAACCTTTCAAGCTATTTTAAAATTCTATCACTGACATTCAGTAATGGTTGCAAATGCTGATTCAGGATTGGAAGATATTACTAATGCTTTCTCACCAATTAACTGGCTCGTAGTTGGAATGGTCCAAGCTCCAGTTAGAACTTCCAGCTAATTTGGAGTAATAAACATTTATTGAGATGTTTTAATTCAATATATGTCAGTGCTAAGAGCCATAGGATTTTCTAACTACAGTGCTTTGCCCTCCAACCAAAAGGGAATTTGTGAAAATATATGACTTAACTATAGCAGTGTTTGCATAGTAGTCAGTTGAAACGTTTTGAGATTGAATACCATCTAGAGGCCATTATGCTAACCAATTATCCTATTTAAATTGTATATGGTGACATATGTGCCTCCATTGCAACAAGTTGGGCATGCAGGCTTCTCTGATACTTATGAAAAGCCTGATGTTGACTGCAGTGCCTCACATTCTTGACATGTGCTGTACCATCACGAGTTTTTGGATTGTAGCTACAGTTTCCCAGTAGTTGCTACTTTTGCCATTTTATCATACGTAGTATCATGTGGAAGTCAGATACCTCACCATGGAAATGTGAAGAGCTAATTTTGTGCTTCTATCCACTGCTAATGAAGAGAGAGAGAGATAGGAGTACATACATAGAATTTATGGCACTAATAATAATCTTTATTGTCGCAAGTAGGCTTGCATTGCAATGAAGTTAATGTGAAAAGCCCCTAGTCACCACATTCCGGCACCTGTTCAGGTACGCAGAGGGAGAATTCAGAATGTCCAAATTACCTAACAGCATGTCTTGTGGGAGGAAACCGGAGCACCCGGAGGAAACCCACGCAGACACTGGGAGAACATGTAGACTCCACACAGATAGTGACCCAAGCCGGGAATCGAACATGGGTATCCTGGAGCTGTGAAGCAACAGTGCTGCCCACTAAAGTAGGCCATTTGGCCCAACCATATTGGCCTTTATGCTCCACCAAAGTAGCCCTGCAACCTGCTGTTATACATGGGGAATAACTGGCAGGTCCTGGAAAAACGGAGATGGAGAAGATTTTTAGTTAAAAGGGATAACAGCCAGCTATATTAAAGGCAGTAATAAACAATATATAATTCTTTGAAACACTTGCAAGAAGCACGATTCACATTGGTGCTGTACTTTTGACAGGAGTTTACCAATGCGGCTTACTGTAAAGTTCCGTTGGCAGTTACCCAAGCATATACTGCCAATGTAGATGTGTGTAGCAAGAAAAATTCCCAGGGATGTGTAATACAAGAGAAGATCCCAGGGATGTGTAGTACAAGAGAAGATCCCAGGGATGTGTGGTCCAAGAGATTCTGGAAAGTGATGGTCAGCCACACTACTGAAAGACTCTGGTTATGATGACACCCTATTATTGCAGATATAGTTTATGATAATAGCATATTTGCATGTTAACCCGGCAGAAGTAATTGTAACGAAATTGAAGATCGCTGTTCAATAAGGAAATTTTAATACAAGGTTGTCTACTTCAGAACTTGCTCTGCTTTTGTAATCACTTCTTTGTATAATTTCAATCTGAACTATTTTTCGCTTTCTCCTATTTTTATTTCTGTCATCTGGTATACATGCACAGATCTTTAGATTTAATGACTAGAAATAAACTCTGCACTAACATAGGCACAAGATCTACAACCAGAGCACAGATTCTTCAAAAGAGCCAAGTTGTGCAGGCAATTTTGACAAAACAGAATGGCAAAAGTAGCAGCCTCAGTTAATTAAATGAGCTGGATCATTAGTTAACAAATAGTGCTTGAGGGGTGTGAGGGAGAGCAAGGTCAGTTTGAACTGGGACTGTCCAGCTGAATTGTAGTAGGCTTCAGTCAGCTTTAAACCTCATGGTGAAAAGTCCCTGGCCCACTAAGATGGCAGTCAAAGCAACCTATGCACAAGGTAAGTGTAAGAGATTGTTGATGTGACAGACGCGATGTTTAATTTTTCTGAAATGTTATGTGGAAGTTAATACAAAATGTCGCAAATGAGAAAAGGCAATGGTGCTGTCAGGCCAATATTGCGAGGTATTGGTATAGACAGTGCCATCGAAATAGTGCAAAAACTATTCAAATTCTCAGACTAGCTCAAAAGTAGCTGCATATGCTGAAATGTGCAAATATTTCCTGCACACAAACTGGTCTGCTTTCAGTATTGTTCATGCATTGTGCAGGAAATATTTACAACCCTACAGCACTGTTGGCCTACATACAGTATATAGCTGTCCTGGTCACTGGCTTAAGAAAGTAGTTTAAATAAAAGTTTTTGTTCCTGTACTATTTTGAATAAGTGTACCAATTTCCATATTACGCCCAGTGAGCATCCAGAGTTTATTTTTGTCATTCACTGCACCCTTTTCCAAGATTTGCTGGGTCAGGTTTTAGTGCCAATAAATTGTCACCTAACTGCTGTTTTAGCCCAGAATCTGATTCTTGGAGCAAATGTTCCTTGAAAGTTCTGCAGCACATGCTTGTTATAGCAATGCTGTACTATAGTTGTTGTTTGATTTCCTATTACATGACTGTCTGCAGTTTTAGTTTCATATATTTGCCTTTGTTTTAATAATGAAATAGCAATAGGCATGGTGCACAGTGGTTAGCACTGTTGCTTCACAGAGCCAGGGACCTGGGTTCGATTCGCGGCTTAGGTCACTGTCTGTGCGGAGTCTGCACGCTCTCCCTGTGTCTGCGTGGGTTTCCTCCGTGTGTTCAGGATTCCTCCCACAAGTCCCAAAAGACGTGCTTGTTAGGTGAATTGGACATTCTGAATTCTCCCTCTGTACCTGAACAGGAACCGGAGTGTGGCGACTAGGAGATTTCACAGTAACTTCATTGCAGTCTTGATGTAAGCCTACTTGTGACAATAATAAAGATTTTTAAAAAATTAATTGCAGTTAGCAGTGTGATGACATGATTGCACTGCTGGTCATATTACTGCAAAACCTTTACTGTGACCAGCCACACCCTGCCCCCATATGTTCTTCAATGCACTAAAATTAATACAAATGGAACACGTGCATAGTCTGTGACATGGACATCCTTTAGAATGTCTATGTGCATATGTAGTGCAAAACAAGCGTTGCGGAAAATTGGTAGTGAAAACTAACTGGAAATGAATGGATGTTTACAAAACATGGCTCAGTAATTTGAAGTGTTTTGGGTTATCATTTTAATTGGAACACTTTTTCATACTGATGGCAAGCACTAATGCCCAGCTGGCTAATGCCTTGAAATAGTTCACTCATGATCCGTGGTTTAGCTGAGAAAATGTTGCTACTTTCTAAATTGAAATGGGAACTGCATAAATAACTGCTAATCCTGTGTTTTTTGCCAGCTCAAAATTTCTACCAATAGAAATACAGTGGAATTTTATGCTTTTCTCCTTTAAATTTATTGGCCAAAACCTTTGCTGAGACATCCTGCATTTCTGAGTAAGGGATTTAGACAAAGCTCAGGTGCTTGCAGTGGTGTCAACTGTGGTTGATTTCTCAAACATGGAACTTCTGAAGAAGATGTTTCTTTTTTTCATTTCACTTCTACAGGCCTATACAATTCAGGGACAGTATGCCATTCCACACCCAGATGTGAGTTTTGCCCCCTTTCTACCCTAATCATGACTTCAAATGAAAAAAATAAAATGCATGATTATTACATTACTATTAATGAATGTTAATAATGAAATGTTATATTAAGATTTCACTAGTTGCTTTTGTATTTGTGATCTCTAGTAACTTTTTAACTGACCACTTTGTTATATTGTAGTAATGTTTACAAGAGTATTTGATGGAAAATAAGTGTCTCACTTTCTTGAAGTGACTCCTTATGCTCTGGTTATTGTTCCACACCCTTGGGGATAAATGTTTCTGAACAGAGTTGTGTAGCCATTTTCCATAGGAACGAATTCCATTTAAAGCTACCTTACTCTGTATCCGTCAGGAAAATAAATACCAATATTGCTTTTAGCCCAGCCATCGACTCATCAGAATAGTGCCTCCTTTGAGAACACTGAAATTATCTTCATTAGAACAACAATAGATGGCATGAACCAGATTTTATTATAAAGCTGTAATACCCTGGTATTATTAAGCCTTGTACCCCAATGAACACTATTGTATATCCAAATACTGGTCAACTGCTCAGTTTCAAAGTGGAAGTGGGGTTCAAACGTCAAATCTTGAAGTATTTATTTTTCAGGACAAATAATTAAATTTGTGGCCAAATTTTAATATACACGCATAATCTAAACTTGCGTATTGAAATTATTAAAAACATCGCAACAAGAGAAGGCAATTCAGCCCATTGAACCTTTTTCATCATTTAGTTTGATTATGGCTGTTATGATTCAAGCTCCAGATGTTTCATTAATGACCTCCCTTCCATCATAAGGTCAGAAGTGGAGATGTTTGTGAATGACTACACAATGTTCAGCATCTTTCGCGACTCATATAATGAAGCAGTCCATGTTCAAATGTGCATGACCTGGACAATCCAGGCATGGGCTGACAAGTGGCAAGTTACATTCATGCCACACGAGTGCCAAGCAATGACCATCTCCCAAAAGAGAGGATCAGAACAGTGGCAATCTTGTGTACCATATACAAGATGCATTGCAGTAAAGTGCCACAGTTCCTTAGAGAGCACCTTCCAAATCCATGACCACTACCATCTAAAAGGATAAGAGCAGCAGATACCCGAGAACCTCACCACCTGGAGGTTCCCCTCCAAGTCACTCACCATTCTGACTTGGAAATGTATCGCCGTTCCTTCACTGTCTCTGGGGCAAAATCCAGGAACTCTCCCTAACAACACCGTGGGTGTACCTACACCTCAGGGACTGCACCCATTCAAGAAAGCAACTCACCACCACCTTCTGAAGGGTAACTAGATCCTGTAAATTATTATTTTTTAAAATTCTACTTCCTTGGTCCCGTATTCATTTGTGTCCTTGAGAAGAAAAATCTATTTCTCCAATTTAAAATTATTAATGGAGCAAGCATCTTCTACTTTTTGTGAGAGTTCCACATTTCTACCACACTTTGCATAAACATAGAAAAGCAGGAGACTGTTATTTGGCTCTTTTGAGGCTGCTCCGCCAATCATTATGATCATGGTTTTTTATTTAGAAAATATTTTATTGAGACATTTATAATTTTAACATTTTAACATTCCAAATAACAAAACGGTCTGGCTCACGCAAAAACCCCACAATAACATACCCAGCTTCCCCTGCCCTAACGCCTAGCTACCCATATATTAGATTCCATGCCCTTATTCTTTACTTCCATACCTCGCCTTTCTTTCCCCCCTCCCCCACTGCTGACGGTCAACTTTCCTTAAAGAAGTCGATGAGTGGCTGCCACGTCCGAGCGAATCCCTGTAATGAACCCCTTAAGGCAAACTTAATCTTCTCTAGCTTAAGAAACTCTCCATGTCACTGACCCACACCCCCAGCTTTGGAGGTTCCGAGTCCCTCCATCCCAGGAACATCCGTCACCAGGGAGGCAAAGGCCAAAACGTCGGCCTCTCTTCACCCCACGGCCCTCTAGATTTGGAGTCGCCCATTATAATATGGTTGATCATCCAACCCAATTGCCTAATCATGCCTCTCCCCTGCACCCCTCTATTCCTTGATCCCCTTTGCCCTAACTGCTCCATGAAAACGTACAATGTTTTGACCTTGACTGCTTCCAGTGAAATCGACTGCTTCCAGCCACTCTCTGGATGAAGAAACTTCTCCTCATCTCTGTCCTAAATGGTGTACCCCGTATTCTCAGACTGTGACCCCTGGTTCTGGACACACCTACCATTGGGAGCATCCAAGGCGGCATGTTGTTGCAGTGGTTAGCACTGTTGCCTACGGTGCTGAGGACACGGGTTTGATCCCGCACATTTTCTCTGTGTCTGCGTGGGTCTCACCCCCCACAATCCAAAAATGTGCAGGTTAGGTGGATTGGTCACTTAATTGGAAAATATTAATTGGGTACTCTTTATTAAAAAAATAAAATTAAAAAAAATGTAAAACATTGGGAACATCCTTTCAGCATCTATCCTAGTCCTGTTAGAATTTTGTAGGTTTCTATTGAGATTCCACCCCCATTCATTCTTCTGAACTCCAGCAAATAAAATCCTGACCGACTCAATCTCTCCTCGTACGTCAGTTGCGCCATCCCAGGAATCAGTCTGGTAAACCTTCGCTGCACTCTAGAGCAAGAACTTCCTTCTTTAAATAAAGAGGTCAAAACTGCACACACTATTCCAGGTGTGGCCTCACCAAGGCCCTGTATAATTGCAGCAAGACATCTCTGCTCCTGTACTCGAATCCTCGCAATGAAGGCCAGCGTACCACTTGTCGCCTTTACTATCTTCAGTGACTGGTGTGCGTAGACACCCAGATATCATTGCATGTTCCCCTCTCCTAATCTATGGCCATTCAGTTAATAGTTTGCCGTCTCATTTTTGCTCCCAAAGTGGATAGCCTTGCATTTATCTGAATTATACTGCATATGCCATTTGTTTGCCCACTCACTCAACTTGTCCAAATCACACTGAAGGATCTCTGCATCCTCCTCACAGCTGACCCTCCCACCCAACTTGTCAACTGCAAATTTGGAGATATTGCATTTTGTTCCCTCATCTAAATCATTAATATATATTGTGAATAGCTGGGTCCTAGCACCGATCCCTGCGGTACCCCACTAGCCACTGCCTGCCAATTTGAAAAAGAGCCGTTAATTCCTACTCTGTTTCTTATCTATCAACAAGTTTTCTATACATCTCAATACACTATCCCCAATCCCATGCACTTTACTTTTTCACACTAACCTCTTGTGCAGGACTTTATCAAAAGCCTTCTGAAAGTCCAAATATACCACCTCCACTGGCTTCCCTTCGTCAACTCTACTCGTTAAATCCTCGAAGAATTCCAGTAGATTTGTCAAGCATGATTACTCCTTCATAAATCCATGCTGACTCTGTCCGATCCTGCCACTAAGCTATAAATCTTTGATTTCAGATTCTATAAATTTTGCTACCACCAACATCAGGCTTACTGATCGACAATTCCCTGTTTTCTCTCTACCTCCCTGTTTTCTCTCTGCCTCCCTTTTTAAGTAGTGTAGTTCCATTAGCTACCCTCCAATTTGCAGGATCTGTTCCAGAATCTATGGAATCCTGGAAGATGACCACTAATGCATAACTATTTCTGGAGCCAGTTCCTTGAGTACTCTGGGATGCAGATTATCAGGCCCTGGGGATTTATCCGCCTTCAGTCCCATCAGTTGCTCTACTAAGATTGATCCCTACGTTCCCCAACATTTCTGGTATCTGATTTGTGTCCTCATTTGTGAAGACCGAACCAAGTATGTATTTAGTTGCTCAGCCATTTCTTCATCTCCCTACTATACTGTGTGACTGTAAGGGACCTACATTTGTCTTCACCTATCTTTTTCTATCCACGTACCTTTAGAAACTTTTACAGTCACTTTTTATGTTCCCTGTAAGTTTACTCTCATGCTCTTCTCCCCTTCTTAATCAATCCCTTGGTCCTGCTTTACTGACTTGGTCCCAATCCTCAGACCTGTTTATTTTCTTGGCCACTTCGCATGCTTCTTCCTTGGATCGAATACTATCTCTAATTTCCCTTGTAAGCCATGGATTAAGAATAGTTTCCTGGCTTTTCTTCCAAATGATTGGCTCTGGTTTTAAGGTTCCGATCTCCTGTCTCTGAAGACTCTTCCACCAGCAAAAAGAGTTTCTATCTTTCCTATCGATTCTTGACAAAATGGTACAAATCTCAATCCAATCACTCCAAAACCTTCTGTATTCCAGAGCTTGTCACACTAGTTTATATGATCTATTCTCAAAATCTAACTCTTGTTAACATTCTGGTGAATATGCATCGCAGTCCTTCCTAAATCAGTGTATTCTTTTTAAAAGTGTACATAGTACTGCAGATATAGTCTAGCCCGATGTGGACCTGTAGTAAAACCCTAATCATCTCTTCTCCCTCTTCTCTCCCCCCCCCCCCCCCCCCCCCCCCCCCCCCCCCCCCCCCCCCCCCCCCCCCCCCCCCCCCCCCCCCCCCCAATTGCCTTTTTGACTTTTTTTTGTGCCCGTCTTTGACATGGATCCCTTAATCCCTTTGGACTGCAGTGTACTCAGCTTTTCACCGTTACTTTACTTGGTCCAGAATGGATGACATCTCATTTTACTGAAGTTCCTGTTGAAATCTATCTGCCATGGTTTTTCCTACTTAATCTGTATCTCATGTTCCTGAGTACACAATTTATCAATACTTATCATCAGCAAACTTTGCTATTTGGTTCTCTGGTGAGTTATCAGAAGTCATTAATAAATATAGTGAATGGTTGAGGCCCGAGCACAGATTCTTTTGCGACACCACCAGTAATTTCTTTCCGACTCCAGTGGATACCCATTATTCCTGCTTTCTACCTTCTACCACCCACCTAACCTGGTCAGTAATTTGCATTCAGTTCCATGATTAACAGTCCCTGATGTGGAACTTTGTTGAATGCTTTCTAGAACTCCATATTAACATCCATGGACATTCTGTTCCTTAATATCAGTTACTTAAAATCAATTTTGTTCATGAGAACCTTTACAAACCTATTTTGGTTCTCTCTAATCAGCTTATGCTACACCTAAGGGCTGTGCAAAGTGCCTGGTGGTAGCGATGAGAGCTGTGAATGTTACAGGGACACGTGTGCCATCAAAAGGAATCCTCTGCAATGCAAGTAAAACGCACCTACCAGATAATGTGATACCAGAGAATTCTTAAGTGTGATTTGTTAATCGGCATTATTGTGCAATGCTACATACAGCTTGCCATTTTAAAAATACTTCAAACATAAAGTGAGCATTTATGCTGTCCTGTGAGGATTACCAAAAGGATTAATCTGCAAATTGCTGGGTAGAATTTCTACTCTTTCTCATCCACTTGCAGTTCCTGGCAGATGTGGCTCAGTGACAGACACTGAAGAATAGGCTTAATTCTCTGCGATTCCAGCTGAGTGAAGAAATGTTGCATCATCTCAAACAACAAAATGCCCTTTGTAAAAAGAATGCCAAAATATCTCTCACCCATGTTAAATCGAATATGTGAAGCACTCCCTGTCAGTAATTTTCTACGTAACTTTTAATACCTTCATGATTTTACAATCTTTCATCAGAGGTATTTCAGGCTGTTAGTTTGAATTTTTCATCATGTAGTTTCAAAGTAAGGAAGCACCCACTTCTGTAGAATGTGAAGAAAACTGAATGCCCTCGTCTTTTAAATATTCACAAGCCCCTCTTTAATTGTGCCTGTAACTCCCTACAAAATCAGCACCTGATATTTGCACCAAGATATTCTCTTTCTTGCTACTTCTACTGATGGCTCTTAATGAATTATTGTGAATTTATATATATTCTGGTATAAGCTGGTGATACATCTGAAATTCTACAAAGGGCCTTGGAAATGTATATATATGAAACTAGTGGTGAAATGAGTCAGTGTGTCATACTACTTTTGATCTTGTTTAATTGGAATATGGCTTGTAATTTGTCTCTCTACCTTGCACTCCCTCCCAAACATATTGAATATCTTCAACACAATTAGGCATACTAAGTGAGATTTCAAACATTTGATGCTCTTGATATCACATTTTGAACCTATTAAAATATTTTATCACCTTAGTTTTGGAAGGATGGGAAGCTCCCTTCTGTATCCATTTGATTCCTTTCTCTTGGTAACATAAAATGTTACTGTGCGGTGCTTGTTGATGGGTGTTCTTAAAACACTTATAACCATGCAGTGAGGTACTAAAATGTTAGTGTGGCATGGTAAAATAAACAACCTGTCCTTATTTGAGTGGTTAAAACTTCCTTTGTATTGTGCTTATGAGTCGCAGTGCTGCCGAAAACCCAAATCCTGCAGCTATACTTGTGATGAATTTCTTCAATTCTTGTAAAATCGGATAATCTTCCGACCACACTTGCAGTGAGTTCCTCCAGTTCTCAATCAGACAGCAAGGCAATATGTCTCATGTTATTGGAGCATCTCAACTCTGACACTGGCCATCTTGCTCCACAGGATGCGTGCCTCTTGTCGGCTGAGTATAAAGCAGCGCTGGCATCGACCTTGTGGAGAAGTCCGCAGCTTACTCACCCATCCTCCCAGCTGAAGGAACCTGCATGGAGACCAGAGTCCTTGAGAGGAAAAATGGAAATAAAAAACTGTAATGAAGAATCAGGAACTTGGGGTATGTTTGAGTCCCAACAGAGGCTGACTCTCTCCTGTCTCTTGTCACGCAGGTATCGGTAGCTCTCAGATAGGCACGAGATGAAGCCTGGCTTACTGGCATCCACTTTCAGAAAGACCTCAGCAAATTTCTGGCCTTTTCACAGAGCTGAGGGTGAGCCTTTGCTTCCTCTTGTCTGCCAGGAGAAATTCCCAGTTACTTGTACCAGTCTTCCTGATCAGATTCTTTTGATGTTGAGAGCCAATAAGAAAGGGTGGGGCATAAAGAAAGTGTGGGGCATAGAAAATCTATCAAAAAAAGTATCTTATTTTCCATCAAATTAAGTGTTCGCCATGTTGCTGCATGGTTCATTGTTTACTGCCTCTTATTTTTGTTTTTGTTTTTAAGAGTAGTGTTTGTGTTTATTGTACAGTAATCAGTTAGTTCTAATTTCCCCTCCTACCCCCAGCAGTTGACCAAGCTTCATCAGTTGGCTATGCAGCATACCCCCTTTACTCCCCTTGGGCAGACCACCCCTGGTTTCCCTGGTACGTACCCACAGTGCCCTATTCAGCTCCTTTTCTTGGCACCTCTGTTTTTCTCTACTTCTCTCTTTCTCTCTGTCATAGTTTTTAAACAAATTGCAATGAATGTATATATTCAATGCTTCAGGACTAGTGAGTTTGTAAGATAAAATTGAAATTAATTTCTATCATTCTTCTATTGATAACTTGCTTTTGGTTATAAAAGGAAATAATGTATAATTTGAATGTGGATCAGTTAAATCATTAATCCAACAACATCTACTTCTAGCATCAGTAGAGTGAGCAACTATTAAATGTTAAAAATAGTTCATGCTGTATATAAAATTGCACTAAATAACAGAACATATAGTGGCTGTTTCCATGTTTGACAAAGTAATTTGAAATACCAAAATTTACCTTGTTAGCAAACTTTAATTTCTGAATTTGCAAACAAAAAATGGTTGATCATTTTATAACAAAAAAATGTCCTGAGGCTAATTTTCAACCTGCGGCAAAGCAGCTACATGCATTTCTAATGATTTTCACAAATTCTACATGTCTGAGGTATTAATACAGTCTTGCAGGTACAAAAAAGTAGCCAAATATAAACAGATGATTTGTCCTGCATATTGCTGAGTTATCCCAAAGCAAAAAAGGGTTTTTAGTATTGCAAAACAGTGAAAAAACGATGTCTGATTTCATTGTACTTTGACAGCCAGGATCTTTGCTCAGCATGGATGTTTCCTATAATGATATGTTCCAGTTCATGTGTAATTCTAATGGAGGTTTAAATTAATTACAACGGATAGCCATGCAGTATCGATGCATAGTGAAAGCTATCACACAGGAAGCTGCAGTTTGTGTTTTCGCCTTACTTTGCGCAAGACCATCTGCATTGTATCTATCTTTCATGTCTAAAGAATCTAATAGATCCTGATGTATCAATGCAATTTTAGAGCACAGGAAGGGCCTGTTTGGCTATTGCACATTACCTCCTGTCTGAAAGAGCTTACCACTTAGTTCCATTGCCTGCCTTTCGTACCCTTGTAATTGTTTCTGTGTCAGATATTTATCCACATTCCTTTTAAAAGGTTATTATGGTTTCTGGTAATCATATAATGGAGTACTTTGAATGCAGTAACTGTTATGGAGCCTAATCTAAAAGCTTCAGCAGAGACCCATTGAAACCAATAGATTAATGATTTGCATAGAATAAGCTAATAACTAGATCACACTATATAGTTAGAAGCTACATACGTATTCATTGTTACATTTGATAGCCCTTGGGATAATTAGTTCTCACTATTGTCATTTGCATTAATTTCTGTCTATCACTGACTAGCTGCCGTATCTGCGGTGTAATTGTATTGAAAAGTTGAAGATTAAAAAGTACAACTTTTAACTGTACCTTTTTAATTAACCTAGACGCACAGGGAAAGAATGCAACTGGACAAGCTTTCTCCCATCGTGCTTAGTTCTTAACATAGCGGCACGGTAGCACAGTGGTTAGCATAGTTGCTTCACAGCTCCAGGGTGGGATTCCCGACTTGGGTCACTGTCTGTGCGGAGTCTGCACGTTTTCCCCATGTCTGCGTGGGTTTCCTCCGGGTGCTCCGGTTTCCTCCCACGGTCCAAAGAGGTGGATTGGCCATGTTAAATTGCCCTTAGTGTCCAAAAAAGGTTAGGTGGGGTTATGGGGATAGGGTTGAGCTGTGGGCTTAATAAGGGTGCGCTTTCCAAAGGCCTGTGCTGACTCGATGGGCCGAATGGCCTCCTTCAGCACTGTAAATTCTATGATTCTATGATAAAAGGCATCTTCCCCAAGCAGACATCCCATCTCAGCCATAACTTAACTGTATACCTGTAGCAAATGGAAAGTGCAGGAGCTGAAAGCTAGCAATTTACTTCGCGATTGGAAATAGATTTCCAGTAAGATTAAGTCCTATTATAAAAAAGCTAGCAATTAGATTTACTCCAGTGTTACATGATAACATGTAAAAGAGATTCTTGTAATTTGAAGGATTTCTGTCACGAGCTACCAAACAAATCGCCACTAATGCTTTTAATCATGCATCAGATTTGTGGACTTCTCTCTGTCTCTGTTTCCCTCACTCATGCTATGCATATAAATTGCTGGCTTGGAAATTTTACTGAAACAATCCTTTTGTTTCAGCAATTCTTGGCAAGCAAGTTAGAGGAAACATTTCCAAGTAGTCAACCGCCCAACCTTTGATAAGGAGCAATTCTGCATGTAGAAGCTTTTGCATCCACCAAAAGAACTGCATTGAAAGTGGTCTTGGAAATTTTCCAAGAGCTGTTTTGTCTCGACACTTACCCATTCCCCATTAGCTTCTTTGAAAGTGGAAATGTGTCATCAATTAGCCACCTAAAACCAAGAACAGATACAGAATACGTTTTTTTAAATCTAAAAAGTTTAAGATTAGAGTTCATCTGAAAATCTTTTGCAATTCTGCATCTCTGATCTGAACAGCAGTTGATTGTTTTCTGCAGGATACATGGCGTGCATTTTTCAAAGGAAATGCATTCTCGAGGATGAAACCCCGATGTTAGATATATGAAGCAGCTTTAGTTTACATGCCTATTTGCTGTTTTTTTTTTTTGCCATCAATTGTTTTATGAAAATCCACAAAGTGCATCCATGAACTGAAATCAATAAGTAACTAGCACAAGCAAAGTGAAGCTCAAATCAACCAGATTTGTGCCATTTTTTACCAATATGTAAATTCATTAAACCCCTCTATTCTATTCCAAAGCCAATTTAAAGATATATTTGTGAAAATCATGAAATGTGAGTCTGGTTTGCATGTGGCAAGATAAACTAGTCAAAGAACATTTGAAAGATCGGGAACAAACTTGGCTATGGGGAACTAAGTCTCTAATTCAAATATGCAAGGTGAGAGGATTGCATTGTTGATATCCCACAACTGTAGTCCATTACTAATCACTAGTTCCTCATATTTTCTTAGGTTTGGATGCCAATTCCCCAGCCAGTACTCATGAACTCACCATTCCCAATGATGTAAGTGACTTCCTTTGGAAAAATGCACTATTTTGAAACCCAGATGCAAAAATGTTGTCTTGAAGCTGACTCCTCTCTGACTGTTTAGTTTTTCCCTCTTTCTTTTCCTCTACACTTTAGGTGTGATTCTCCCAAAAGGGAACAAAGTCCCATAGCGAGTACGTTCAGCTGCGTGTTTCCTGGCACTCGCAGTGCCAAGAAACATATGGCTATTCAACGCGACTTGCATTGTACAAGGGGCCTGAATGGGGAACGTGCGGCCAAGGCCACACATCCCCATTTTGTACAGTAGGGTGCTTCACGCACCGGACCTCCCCTGGCCCCTGAAGCAATCCCCTCTTCCCCCACTCCCAGCCTGACCGAAATATGGGAGGATCCCCACACTCCTCTCCCAATACCCAAGCAGGGCACCTCCGGGGACCCAATCATGTGTGAGCGCAACAGCAACTTTTGGCACCTTGGCAGTGCCAACCTGGAACGCTAGCACTGTCCGTGCCACCATGGCACCTTGGCAGTGCCCAGGTGGCACCGGCAGTACCAGGGCACCACCGTGCCCAAAGGGCATGCAGATGGGGGTCCCCTGGAAGAGCTCCACGAGTGCTGTTCCATATAATCCCTATTTTTGGGGACCAGTTCTGAACGGCAATCGCCCGAGGTCTGAGGGGAAGGTGATGAATCCCAAAGCCTCAGATACCTCCAGAATCTGCACATTAGAGTGAGGCTAGCTGACTTGCTCAACATGCAGATTTGCCAAAATGTGATCTGTCCCACAATGGCCAGGATTTACATCGAAACATCTCGCGAGGTCGTGAGCTGGATAGATTCCAGGAGTGGGGTTTCCTAGCTTTTATCGGCCATGCTGTGCCGCGGCGAGCTGGTTTTCAAGCACAGCATGGCCATTGAATTGCACCCTTTATTTTAAAGCCTGCTTGGTGGGCAAATGACCGACTCCATGGATTTTCCAAATACCACTCAGAAGCTGTCTCCTAAAAGATGCAGAGGAGTAACTAGAAGAAATTCACTGCTGATTTTCCCCCCTCTCCTGGACAAGCGCAACATTTCACTTGAGTTCCCTTCTTGATTAATAAGGTGACCAAATCTGATAATTCAGCAGCTGACCATAAACGGTGATGGAGATGTTTCAGTTTATATCTTCTCTTTCAAACATGCTTCAAGATAAGTGTAGGTTTTATATTTAGTCTGTGATCATGGGCGGGATTCTCCACCCCCCCCCCCCCCCCCCCCCCCCCCCCAACCCCCCGGCCGGGTTGGAGAATCGGCGGTGGCCGGCGTGAATCCTGCCCTCGTCGGCCGCCGAATTCTCCGGCACGGGATATTCGGCTGGGGCGGGAATCGCTCCACGCCGGTTGGCGGCCCCCCCCCCCCAGCGATTCTCCAGCCTGCGGTGGGCCGAAGTTCCAGTGCTGTTATGCCGGTCCCGTCGGCGTGAATTAAGCAAGGTATTTACCGGTGGGACCAGGCGGCGCGGGCGGGCTCCGGGGTCCTTTTGGGGGGGGGGGCAATCTGGCCCCGGGGGGAGTGTCCCCACGGTGGCCTGGCCTGCGATCGGGGCCCACCGATCTGCTGACGGGCCTGTGCCGTGGGGGCACTCTTTCTCCTCCGCTTCGGGCATCAGCCTCCGCGATGGTCGACGCGGAGGTGACCTGCGCATGCGCAGGGATGACGTCAGCTGGCGCTCCCGCGCATGCGCGGTCTTCCGCAGGCTGGCGGAGTCCCTTCAGCCCCGTCTGGCGTGGCGCCAAAGGCCTTTTCCGCCGGTCGGCGGTGCACCAACCACTCCGCCGCGGGCCTAGCCCCTAAAGGTGAGGGCTTGGCACCCAAAGGTGCGGAGGAATCCGCACCTTTGGGGCAGCCTGACGCCGGAGTGGTTCACGCCACTCCATCCCTCCGGGACCCCCCGATCCGCCGGGTAGGGAAGAATCCAGCCCCATATCTTGTATTTAACCCAACCCACATCCTACTAAATTGGAATTTTTAAAAAACTTTTAAGGTATCATACGCATCAATCGAACATTTTTAGTATTTTACTAGTCTTGTACAAGACTTGATGTGTTCTCAAATGATAGCAGCCCATATAATTTTATTTGTGCAGTATAAAATCGCATTTAATCTATTTCGAACTATATAGATTTTTTAAATCCATGCTGCATGCCAGAGAATAACATTTAAATGAAGCTCAGCTTTGTGGGGGGGGGGGGGGGGGGGGGGGGGGGGGTGCGTAGTGGTATTGGTGGGCAAGAGGGTGAGCTTTCAGATGGAGAAGGTGGGTGCATGGGGTGATAGGTAACTGATTGTGACGGCATTAGAGGGGAGGCTGGTGGCGGTGGTGGCACTGGCGAGTGTATATGGCCCCACCTGGGATGATGCAGGGTTTGTGAAGAGGGTGCTGGGTGCCATCCCAGATTTGGACACCCACGGGTTAATTGGGGGGGGACTGAAATATGGTGCAGGAGCCAAAAGTGGATAGGTCTCAGCCATGCTTGCTGGCCCGGGCGTGGGGGATGAAGGCACTGGCTGGGCTCATGAGAGAGATGGGAGGAGTGGACCCATGAAGGTTCTTGCACCCGAGGGAGCGAGAGTATTCTTTTTTCTCTCCGGTGCATAAAGTGTACTCGAGAATATACTTCTTTTATGGTGGGGAAGGAGATATCTGCTGGGTTCAAAGGATCGGAGTATTGAGCGATATTGATTTCGGACCATGCGCCACATTCGGTGGATGTGAGAAGGGGATGGCTCGGAGTCCGGGGTGGAGAATGGACGATGGGTTGTTGAGGGTTGGAGTTTTTGTGATAAGATTGGGAAGATGATCGAGGAATATGTGGGTTTAATTGCAAAGGGGAAGTTTTGCAGTCGATGTGGGAGACTCTGAAGGCAGTAGTACAGGGGGAGGCGATCTTGTTTAAGGCTAAGGTGGACAAGGAGGAGAGAGGCATGCCAAAAATTGATAAGAGGAGATGCTGGAGGTGGACAGGAGGTACAGGAGGTCTCTGGTCCGGCCCTTTTGGCCAGGAGGAAGAAGCTTCAGGCAAAGTTTGACTGACCGGTTGTCCACCGTAAAAGCGGTGCGCCAGTTGAGGGGATGGTCTATGAACATGGGGAGAAAGCAGGGCATTTGTTGACCGTCCAGCTCCATGGGGAGCTTGCGGCGAGGGAGATAGTGCAGTTGTGGGATAAGTTGGCGAAGGTAGTGGTGGCCCCGGAGCAAATCAATAAAGTTTTTGAAGAGTTCTATAAGAAGTTGCATAGGTCAGAGCAAGAGATGAGGGAGTTCCTGGACGGATTGGAGTACCCAAGATTGGGGCAAGAAGACAGGGCATGGTTGGAGTGGCTGCTGGGGGAGCAGGAGGGAAATGAGGCGATTGGGAGGATGCAGCCAGGGGAGGTGGCGTTCCCAATGGAATATTATAAGAAGTTTACGGGTACGTTGGCGCTGCTGATAGTGGGAATGTTTGAGGAAGCAATAGGTAGGGGGATCTTGCCACAGCCGTTGGGCCAGGCTTCGACATCCCTGCTGCTAAAGAAAGATAAGGACCTGGTGGATTGTTTGTGGTATAAGCCCATATCCCTATTGAATGTGGATGCCAAGATATTGGCAAAGGTGCTGGCAGCAGAGTTAGAGGGGTGTCTCTCAAAGGTGATGGGAGACAATCAGACTGGTTTCGTGAAGGGAAGGCATTTTTGAATGTGAGAAGGTTGTTAAATGTGATCATGTCGCTGGCGAATGAAAAGGAGGTGGTGGTGGCACGATGCAGAGAAGGCGCTTGATCGGATAGAGTAGGGTTATTTCATGGCAGTATTGGAAAGATTTGGAATGGGACTGAGGTTTGCGACGTGGGTACGGCTGCTGTACAAGGAACCGACGGCAAGTGTTTGCATTAATAATATGATTTCTAGGTACTTGCTCTGCACTGGGGTACGAGGCAGGGGTGTCCTATGTCCATAAGACAAACAAGCAGAATTAGGCCACTTGGCCCATCGAGTCGACTCCACCATTCAATCATGCCTGATATTTTTCTTATTCCCATTCTCCTGCCTAGTCCCCATAATCCCTGATCCCCTTATTAATCAAGAACCTTTCGATCTCTGTCTTAAAGGCACTCCGTGATTAGGCCTCCACAGCCTTCTGCGGCAAATAGTTCCACAGATTCACCACCCTCTGACTGTGGAATTTCCACCTCATCACTGTTTTAAAGGATTGTCCCTTTAGTCTGTGATTGTGCCCTCTAGTTCTAGTTTTTCCAACAAGTGGAAATATCCTCTCCACATCCAGGCCTCGCACTATCCTGTAAGTTTCAATAAGATCCCCCTCATCCTTCCAAACTCCAACGAGTATAGACCCAGAGTCCTCAACCATTTCTCATACAACAAGCTCTTCATTCCAGGGATCATTCTTGTGAACCTCCTCTGGGCCCTTTCCAAGACCAGCACATCCTTCCTTAGATACAGGCCCAAAACTGCTCACAATACTCCAAATGGTGTCTGACCAGAGCCGTATAAAGCCTCAGAAGTACATCCCTGATCTTTTATTCTAGCCCTCTCGACATGAATGCAACACGTTAACCTTAAGAGAATCTTGAACAAGGACTCACAAGTCCCTTTATGCTTCTGATTTCCTAAGCAGTTCACCATTTTGAAAATAGTCTATGCCTCCATTCCTCCTTCCAAAGTGCATAACCTCGTATTTTTTCACGTTATATTCCATCTGCCTCTTCTTTGCCCACTCTCCTAGCCTGTCCAAATCCTTCTGCAGCCTCCCTGCTTCCTCAATACAACCTGTCCCCCTACATATCTTTGTATCATCTGCAAACTTAGCAACAGTGCCTTCAGTTCCTTCTTCCAAATCGTTAATGTATATTGTGAAAAGTTGTGGTCCCAGCACTGACCCCTGAGGCACACCACTAGTCACCGGCTGCCATCCTGATAAAGACCCCTTTATTGTATGATTACCACTCTCTGCCTTCTGCCAGTCAGCCAATCCTCTATCCATGTCCGGATCTTATCCTTAACACTATGGGCTCTTAACTTATTCAATAGTCTTCTATGCGGTACCTTGTCAAAGGCCTTCTGGAAATCTAAATAAATTACGTCCATTGATTCTCCTTTGCCTAACTTCCTTATTACCTCCTCAAAAAACTCTAACAGATTTGTCAGATGTGACTTCCCCTTGACGAAACTGTGCTGACTCAGTCCTATTTTATCATGCACTTCCAAGTCCTCCACGATCTCATCTTTAATAAGGGACTCTAAAATCTTGCCAATGACCAAAGTCAGGCAAACCACCCTATAATTTCCCATCTTCTGCCTCCCTCCCTTCTTAAACAGTGGTGTTGCATTAGCTACTTTTCAGTACTCTGGGACCCTCCCTGCTTCTGGTGAGTCCTGAAAGATCACCCCAATGCTTCCACAATCTCCTCAGCTATCTCCGACAGAACCCCGGGCTGCAGTCCATCCGGCTCAGGTGATTTATCCGCCTTCGGACCTTTCAGTTACCCCAGAACCTTCTCCTTCGTGATGGCCACCACACTCACCTGTGCTCCCTGATTCTCCTGGAGCTCTGGCATCCCACTGCTGTCTTCCACTGTGAAGACTGATACAAAATAACTATTCAGTTCCTCTGCCATTCTTTGTTTCCATTTATTACTTCTCCAGCCTCATTTTACAGTGGCCCAATGTGTATTTTTGTCTCTTATCTTTTTATATATTGAAAAAAACTCTTCCTATCTTCTTTTATATTGACTTACACTCATATTTCTTCTTCTCTCCTCCCCCCCCCCCCCCCCTATTGCTTATTTAGTTGTCCTTTATTTGTTTTTAAAGGCTTCCCAATCCTCTGGTTTCCCACTAATCCTTGCCACTTTGTATGCTTTTTCTTTTGCGTTTATGCTGTCCTTGACTTCTTTTGTCAGTCATGAATACCTCTTCCTCCCCTTAGCATGTTTCCTCCTCCTTGGGATGAATTTCTGTTGTTTCTCCCGAATTACCCCCAAAATCTCCTGCCATTGCTGATCCACTGTCTTCCCTGCTATACTCCCTTTCTAATCAGCTCTGGCCAGCTCCTCCCTCATGTCTTTGTAGTTACCCTTATTTAATTGTAACACCTTTTTATATGCCTTTTCTATCTCATTTATTTTCTGCCCCACATCCTGACTACTGCAGGGGGCCTGTACATAACTCCCATCAGGGTCTTTTTGCCTTTGTGATTCCTCAACTCTATACACATAAATTCTATGCCTTCTGATCCTATATCGCTTCTTGCTATCGATTTAACTTCATTCCTTACTAACAATGCAACCCGGCCCCCTTTGCCCATCTGCCTGTCCTTTCGATAGGACACGCATTCTGGCATATTTAGATCCCAGCCTTGATTCCCTTTGCAGCCATGTCTCTGAGATGCCCACAGCATCGTACCGGCCAATTTCAATGTGCGCAGCAAGCTCATTTACCTAGGAGCGAGTATTTTATGGTTTCCTAGCCAGAAGTGGGAGGGAGGACTGCCGCCATTTTGTCTGGCGGAAACCCACTTTAGGTACTGGGGGGGAGGGGTGGGGGGAAGAGTGTAAGTGCAGGTGGCGCGAGATTGGAGTGGGCTCCAAAGGTATAATTTTGCTAGTTTGGTGGGGAGTGTGAAAGCCGATTTTGGGTGGGACAACCTCCCTCTGTCGATGCCAGGCCGGTGGAGCAGGCAGTTAAAATAAATGTGTTGCCGTGATGTTTTTTCCTATTTCAGTGCCTGTTGGTCTTACTAGCAAAATCTATCTTCTAGAAGGTGGACAAATTGATTACTTGTTTTTGGGGGGGGGGGGGGGGGGGGGAGGTGGCCAGGGTTAGGAGGGTAGTGTTGCAGAGAGGGCAACAGGTTGTGGGGTCTAGGCCTCCTAAACTTACTGCTGTACTACTGGGCGGCGAATGCTGAGAAGGTGCGGGACTGGGTTAAGGGGGGGGAGGGCAGGGCGGAGGTGAGTCCCGATGGGTTAAGATGGAGAAGGGCCCATGTTGGGGTTGTGAGCACTGGCAATGGCGCCGCTCCCGATGGCACCGGGTATGTATTCCGGGAGTCTGGTGGTAGTGGCCGCTTTGAAGATCTGGAGGCAGTTTAGACAGCACTTCAAGCCGGGGACCGGATCGGAGAGATGCTGATTAGGGGAAATCATGGATTCGAGCCGGGGAGGATGGATGCCAAGTTTCTTCCTAATGTTTCATTGGAACCTTGTTCACACCAATATCCAGCAGCAAAAAGTTAGAATTTCTGTTGATGACACTCCAATAGTACATTACATGATTGAAAAATTGCTTAACAAAATGAGGGTCATATCCAATGTATGTAGTTCGTGATTTGGTACCTGTCTGAATTGGCCGTTGGTAACACAAACCATTTGAGTTTGACAAAACTTGGTGCTAGTTTAAAAAGTAGTGTGCCTGCATTTTCATAATTGTATATCCGAAAGAAGCAAGTTGAAACTCTAAATTGAGTTCTGGGACGATGAGGGGCATTAAGGTAATGAAGGATCTGTTTCTTGGGGGATGATTTGACAGCTTTCGGAATTTTGCATGAAAGGTTTTCCCGACCTTCTTGATAGCACCAGCCTCGATAGGGTGTGCATTGAGGGGGTTATGGTGAAGTGGGAGGAAGGGGTGGGGGGTGCGATGGAAGAGAGTCTGTGATGTGAGGTGTTGCAACGGGTGAGCGCCTTAATCTCATGCATGAGGCTGGGGCTGATAATGTCGTATATAGGGCACACCACAAAATCAAAGATGAGCCAGCTGTTCGAGGGGGTACAGTATGTCTGTGAGTGATGTGGGAGAGGCCTCGTAAATCATTTTTATATGTTCTGATTCTGCTTGAAGCTGGAATGGTATTGGTGGGAGTTATTTCGCACTATCTCAGGAGTTTTGCATAACGAAGTGGAGTCTGGCCCCCGACCAGCCCGAGTTGCAGGTCGGTGCGGGGGCAGACGTTTTAGCCTTTGCCTCTCTGATCGCTCATAAGCAGGTCTTGTTGGGGTGGAGGTCAGCTTCACCACCCTGTGTCTCGGCGTGGCGGGGACCCACTGGAGTTTCTGACCCTGGGGAAGGTAAAGTTTGAGCTGAGGGGGGCAAAGGAGGGGTTCTACAATTCTTGGGGTTTGTTTATTATGCACGTTCAGGAGCCAGTTGCCGTTGAACGCTAAGGCAGGGGGAAGGAGTTTGTTTTAGTTTTTGTTCTGCGAGTCTATGCTTTAGGTTTTATATTGTTGGGGTTATCTGTTGTTTTCCTTCTTTGTATGGTGAAAATGATGAAAATGTGGCAAATAAAAATATATTTTCTTTAAATCACAATGCACATGGGAAAATTGGGAGTCCAGAGGTCCCAATGAAAACAACAGAGCACTGGAAGAGAATTGTATCCCAACAGTTTGTGTGCCCCACCAAATCTTTAGGCTGAAATAGTGGTTGAGTAGTTAAAAAATTATTGAAAAGTTCTTAATATGAAATCTGCTACAATAATAATATCTGTTAATGTACATGTCCCGTTTGCTTAAAACAAACCTTATTCAGTTGAAGTGAAGTTTTAAAATCACAAATTATAGTATGGAATATAATTAATGTTAAATATCTTTAACCCAACCCATTCTTTCCCCCATCCCAATAAAAGTAAAAATAAAATCTTCACTCTTATGTTGCTGAGTGTTGGGACTTTAAAGGACAGAAACTGATTTCTGGGTGATTTTAAGTCAAAAGAAAAATAAATGTTTTTTAACACAACTTGAAATGTAAATGAGCACTCGCACCAATACATAGACGCAATAAAAGATGAGCTCTAAAGATGCATACACTTCGATTATTAACAAAATAACAAGAAACAATTTGCGTCCTTCATGAAGATGAAATTGTTGCAGACCTACTCTTGGTTATTTGAAGATGAATGGAGAGGTTGGAAGTCTCTGGATTTACATATGAATTTGCGGCCAACCTTCTGCAGAAAAGAGCGGTACTCTTGCAGGTGAAACAAATGAACTCTCTTACTGCTGGATTTAACTGGTTGTCAGGCAGGATTCTACTACAGGATGGCGCTTCCTTGTCATGCTGTTC
Organism: Scyliorhinus canicula; assembly: GCF_902713615.1. NCBI lineage: Eukaryota > Metazoa > Chordata > Chondrichthyes > Carcharhiniformes > Scyliorhinidae > Scyliorhinus > Scyliorhinus canicula. The sequence continues at coordinate 151,466,276 of NC_052147.1, forward strand.
GTCCCAGACTGACCTACCTCTGGCGTGTGTTTGGAATAAGATGTGATACCTCAAGTGTGTTTCAATCATGTGACCACATGATCGATACTTTTATTATCCACACAAATGATGCAATGTTAGAAGCCACTGCTACACAGTGGAGGATGAATGGTGGTCATGGGCACCTGCTTGTGATAAACTGGTTTCCTCATATCGCTGTTCGTTAGGTTTCGAGTTGGCAGATACTGAACCTGGGAGACAATTTCAGAATGTATTGAGTTTCTGTAGGAGCTGCAAATTCCACAAATAGTCTCGCGTTTGGAATGTCTTCAAGGGAGAGTCCTCCATCCACAGACATTTACATTTTTTTTAATAAAATGTTTTTTATTGAGTTTTCATATTTTATATCCAACAAATTACAAATTATTAGAGAGAGAAAGAAAACACGCAAAAATTAACATATTACAGGTAAGCATCTTCGTAATAACAACTATGGCCGCCCCCTTTAGCCGGCATACATATTTTATATTCCCCAATATGGCCGAGGCACATGTTTCTAGGCGTTTATTTATAGTTTGGTTTTGGGCCTTAGTTAGCCATCAAACCCCCATAACTAACCCGTAGCGCGCGCCCCCCCCCCCCCCCCCCCCTACCCTCCCGGCTACCTTCCCCCGATTCCCGTCCATTTTCCCCTGATTCTTGGCCACCCGACTATTCTTCCTCTTGTACGTTGGCCACAAACAGGTCCCAGAACAATTGCATGAATGGCTCCCACGTTCTGTGGAAGCCGTCGTCTGACCCTCGGATGACGAAGTTGATTTTCTCCATTTGGAGAGATTCCGAGAGGTCGGACAGCCAGTCTGCAGCTCTGGGCGGTGCTGCTGACCGCCAGCCAAACAGGATTCTACGGCGGGCGATCAGGGAGGCAAAGGTAAGGGCGTCCGCCCTCCTCCCCAGGAAAACATCTGGCTGGTCTGAAACCCCGAAGACCGCCACTATCGGGCATGGCTCCACCCTCACCCCCACCACTTTGGACATAGCCTCGAAGAAGGCTGTCCAGTACTCCACAAGTCTGGGGCAAGACCAGAACATGTGGGCGTGGTTGGCCGGGCCTCTTTGGCACCGTTCACATCTGTCCTCCACCTCCGGGAAGAACCTACTCATACGGTTTCTTGTTAAGTGGGCTCTATGTACCACTTTTAGTTGTGTCAGGCTGAGCCTTACGCACGTGGAGGTGGAGTTGACCCTATGCAGTGCTTCGCTCCAGAGTCCCCACCCTATCTCCATCCCCAGGTCGTCCTCCCATTTCATTCTTGTTGCGTCCAGTACGGTGTCGTCCCTTTCTACCAGTCGGCCATACATGTCGCTACAGTTCCCTTTCTCTAGGATACTTGCGTCCAGTAGGTCTTCCAGTAGTGTCTGTCGTGGCGGTTGTGGGTACGTCCTTGTCTCCTTTCGTAGGAAGTTTTTGAGCTGCAGGTACCGTAGCTCGTTCCCCCCAGCTAGCCGAAATGTCTCTGTCAGTTCGTCCAGTGTTGCGATCCTGTCGTCCGTGTATAGGTCCCTGACTGTCAGTGTCCCTCCGTCCTGCCTCCACCTTTTGAAGGTGGCGTCAGTCAGTGCTGGTGTGAACCTATGGTTGTTGCAGATGGGAGCCTTGTCCGACATTTTGGTCAGGCCAAATTGCTGCTGCAGTTGGTTCCAGGATTGGAGGGTGGCTGTCACCACTGGGCTGCTGGAGTGTTTTTTGGGTGGGGATGGGAGTGCTGCCGTGGCGAGGGCCCAGAGGGAGGTCCCCATGCAGGAGGCCTCCTCCGCACGCACCCACTCGGCTTCTGGCTCCTGCATCTATCCCCTTACTCGCTCGGCTGTTGCTGCCCAGTGGTAGAATTGTAGATTCGGGAGGGCTAGCCCCCCCCCCCGGATTTTGTTTTTTGTAGGACCTTCTTTGGGATCCTAGCATTTTACCCCCCCCCCCCATACGAACGCCATGATAAGTTTGTCCAGCACTTTGAAAAAGGCCTTGGGGATGTAGATCGGAATGGATCTAAACAGGAAGAGGAACCTGGGCAGTACGTTCATTTTGATCGTCTGGACTCTCCCCGCGAGGGAGAGTGGGAGTGTGTTCCATCTTTGCAGGTCCTTTTTTACTTCCTCCGTCAGGCTGGTGAGGTTCCATTTGTGGATCCCTTTCCAGTCATGGGCTATTTGGATCCCCAGATAGCGGAATTTGTGTTGGGCTTGTTTGAACGGCAGGCCCTTTAGTGCTGCGCCCCCCCCCCCCCCCCCCCCCCTTTGCAGGTGTACTGGGAAGATCTCACTTTTGCTCATATTGAGTTTGTAGCCCGAGAAGGCTCCAAACTCTTTCAGGAGCGCGATGATTCCGTCCATGCTGCTTTGTGGATCCGAGATGTAGAGGAGCAGCTCACCTGCATAGAGTGAGACTCTGTGCTCTCTGCCTCCCCTTCGGATCCCCCCTCCAATTTTTTGCTGCCCTGAGCGCGATTGCTAGCGGTTCGATTGCTAGTGCGAACAGCAGCGGGGACAGTGGACATCCTTGTCTGGTGCCCCTGTGCAGCTGGAAGTATTGGGAGTTGGTATTGTTGGTCCGTACACTCGCCATGGGAGCGTTGTATAGGAGCTTTACCCAAGCGGTGAACCCTGTTCCAAGCCCGAACGGCTCCAGTACCTCTGAGGTATTTCCATTCGACTCTGTTGAAGGCCTTTTCTGCGTCCAGGGAGACGATCACCTCTTGTGTTCTCTCCCCGGAAGGGGTCATTATCACGTTCAGCAGGCGCCTGATGTTCGAGGTAAGCTGTCTACCTTTGACGAAGCCCGTCTGGTCCTCTGTCACCACCTCAGGTACACAGTCTTCTATCCTTTTGGCTAGGATTTTGGCATCTGCGTTCAGCAGAGATATGGGTCTGTATGACCCACATTCCGTTGGGTCTTTATCTTTCTTAGGTATCAGTGAGATTGAGGCCTGTGCTAACGTGGGTGGCAGTGTGCCCCTAGCTAGCGAGTCTGTGAACATCTCCCGCATGTGCGGGGCCAGCGCTGTCGTGAATTTTTTGTAGAAGTCCTCCGGGAATCCATCCGGCCCCGGCGCCTTCCCCGTCTGCATGGAGCTAATGCTGTCCATGATCTCTCCCAGTGCTAGTGGTGCTTCCAGGTCCCATTTTCTGCCCTCTCCCACGACTGGTATGTCCAGTCCATCAAGAAACCGGTTCATCCCAGCCTTCCCCGTTTGGGGGCTCTGAGGTGTACAGCTCTTGGTAGAAGGCCTTGACGGTTTTGTTAATCCTCTCTGGTACTGTTTCCAACGTGCCTCTGGTACCCCTGATTTGCGCAATTTCTCTGGTGGCTGCCTGCTTTCTCAGCTGGTGTGCCAACAGGCGGCTGGCTTTGTCTCCGTGTTCGTACAGGGCCCCGCGTGCCTGGCGGAGTTGGTGCACTGCTTTCCTGGTGGAGAGCAGGTCAAAGTTCCTTTGTAGTTCTTTTCTCTCCGCCAGGAGCTCTACGGTCGGGGCCTCGGAGTATTTACGGTCTACCTCCAGTATGGAGTCGACCAGCTTCTGCTTAGCCACCCTTTCCTCCCTCTCTCTTTGCGCTTTGAAGGCAATGATTTCCCCTCTTAGTACGGCCTTAAGCGCTTCCCAGAACGTGGAGGATGAGACCTCCCCTTTATGGTTGTTCTCCGTGTACTCCGCTATGGCCCGTGCTATCCTTTCGCTGAAGGCCTTGTCAGCTAGTAAGGCACCGTCCAACCTCCATGTGGGGCGCTGGGCCCTTCCCGTCTCCAGCCGCACGTCCATGTAGTGTGGGGCGTGGTCTGATATCACAATTGCGGAGTATTCCACTTTGTCTATCCCTGGAAGCACCGTTTTCCCCACCACAAAGAAGTCAATTCTGGTGTACACGTTGTGTACTAGGGAGAAGAAGGAGAAATCTTTCTCCCCCGGGTGGGCGAATCTCCAGGGGTCCACTGCTCCCATCTGCTCCATAAAGTGACTGAGCTCCCTTGCCATGCTTGAGGTTTTCCCCGTTTTGGGGTTTGATCTGTCTGTCTTTGGATCCTGTACACAGTTGAAGTCCCCCCCCCATGATTAGTCGATGCGTCGCTATGTCCGGGATTTCTGCCGTGGTCTTTTTGATGAAACTCGTGTCGTCCCAGTTGGGCGCGTACACGTTGACTAGAACTACCGGCGCCCCATCCAGGGCCCCGCTGACCATGACATACCGCCCCTCTGGGTCTGTAACCGTCTTTGTCGCCCTAAACATTGTCCTCTTGCCGATCAGGATCGCCACCCCCCTGGCCCTTGTCCCACCCAGCCCTTTCTTACCCGCAGTTGGTCCTGCTCCCTCAGGTGCGTCTCTTGGAGGAAGACTATGTCGGCCCTCATGTTTCTGAGGTGGGTGAGGACTCTAGATCTCTTCACTGGGCCGTTAAGTCCCCTTACGTTCCAGGTGATTATCGTGGTGGGAGGCTTCTGCCCCCTCGTTCCTGTGGGATTAACCATATTTATCTGGTGGACGCGCCCCTGCCCTCTGGGGTTTCCCTTTGTTAGGGGGCCGTCCAGGATGGCCGCTATCACTGCTCTCCCCATGCGGTCGGGTCTCTGCGCTCCGGGGTTTCCCCTTGCCCCGGGGGCACCCGCCATGGCCGTCCACTGTGTGTCCGCCACGCGGGTAGTCCCCTGCACCGTACTGGGTGGGTGCTTGCAGCGGTTCCTTGTTTCGAGCCCTTGGTTATGGCACTTTGTGCCCCTGTTCCTTTTCTGGCCTCTTTTGTCCCTTTGTCCCTGCATTTCCCCTCCCTGGTCTCTCGCTCCCTGTGTGCCCCGCCCCCCCCGGTCTCTCCCTTTTCCCTCCTCCACTGTATACCCCTCCTTTGCCCCTCTATCCCCTATTCCTGTCCCCGTTTGCTCTCCCAACTTTGATGGGTGATCCCCCCCCCTCCCCTGCCTGGCGCCTTCCCCCCTGTTGGGGGTGCGCTGCGGCCCTGCTTTGTTGCGTGCCCTCGGCACTAGCTTTCCTGCTAGTACGGTGGCTCCCCTCTCGGAGGTTGTTGTCTCGCTTCTCCTCTGCCTGGCCTCTACGGTTTTCTGCCCGCTCTTCCCCCATCCTACCCTGCACCCCTCTCGCCTGCTCTCCCTACTCCAATACTCTCGTTCCCTCGTGCTGGGACCTGGCCTCCCAACTGGAGCGGTCCCTTGGGCAGTGGGTTGTTTTTTTGTTCTGGGTGTTCCTGCCCCGGGGGGGGGGGGGGGGGGGGGGGGGGGCTGGCTTTGCCTCGCCCCCCCCCTGTCGGCGTGTCGTTGCCCCTTGCCAGGGGCCCCTCGTCCCTAACTCCCCTGGTGTTTTTCCAGCCCGTGCTCCTCGACGAACCTATTCGCCTCAGCAGGGGCTGTAAAGAAATATTCCTTGTTTTGGTATGTGACCCAGAGTTTCTCTGGGTACAGCATACCAAAACGCACTTTGCTCCTGTAGAAAGCTGCTTTCGCTCTGTTGAACTCAGCCCGTCTCTTAGTTATGTCTGCTCCAAGATCCTCATAGACTCGGATGGCATGCCCTTCCCATTTGCAGGCTCTATTTTCCTTGGCCCAGCGCAGGATTGTCTCCCTATCCCGGTACCGGTGCAGTTTGGCTATGACTGCTCTCGGTTGTTCCCCTGCCTTGGGCTTCGGGCGCAGCGACCGATGTGCTCTGTCCATTTCCGGTGGGGTGGGGAAAGTGTTCCTCCCCACTAAGTTGCCCAGCATCGCAGCCACGTATGCTGTGGGGTTTCTACCCTCGGTCCCCTCTGGCAGGCCCACTATCCTAACATTTTGCCTTCTCAAGCTGTTTTCCTGGTCATCTACCCTGCCCTTCAGGCTCCCCTGTGTTGCGCCCAGTCTCGCCACTTCCCTCTCCAGGGCCGTGACCCGGTCGCTCATGTCGGTCGCTGCTTTCTCCAGCTCTTTAATGGTTGCCTCATGGGCTTCCAGTTTCTCCCCTTGGGCTTCCAGTTTCTCCCCTTGGGCATCCACTTTCTCCTCCAATCTGGTCAGAGCCTGCTGCACCCCTGATATGGCCCTGGCCACTGCTGCCTGTACTGCGGCCTCTGCGTCTGCTTTCACCTCTACCTTGATTGCCTGCACTGCGGCCTCTGCGTCTGCTTTCACCTCTGCCTTGATTGCCTGCAGCTCCTCCCTCAGCACCTCGGTAACGGCTACCTTCCAATTCCAGCCCCCTTCTGGCCCCGGGGGAGAGGGCACCTGTCTGTCCAGCTCTTTTTGATGCGGCGATACATCCGTCCCGCCGCTTCGTGTGCTGATTGACATTTACATTTTAATGAATTTCCAGAGATGTGTTTGTTATTGTCCATATATCTTTTATCTTAAAGTAAAAATGTCAGTTTCTAAGTTCACGCATATCACATGGAATTCCTACAGTACAGAAGGAGTCCATTCGGCCCATCAGGTAGGCACTGACCCTCTGAAAGAGCACTCTACCTTGCCCACTCTCCTGCCCCCTCCATGTAACCTCATAATCCCACCTAACCTGCACATCTTTGGGCACCAAGGGGAAATTTAGCATTGCCAATTTACTTAACCTGCACAGTTTTGGACTGTGGGAGGAAACCAGTGCACCCAGAGGAAACCCATGCAGACAAAGTGCAAACTCCACCCAGACAGTCACACAGGCCAGAATTGAACCCAGATCCCTGGCACTGAGGCAGCAGTGCTAACCACTGTGCTGCCCTATGAGTGTCACAGTGGCAATTAGGCAGCACGTTGAACAATTTCCTGTGTGCTTGTGCAATGAAGATTAAATAATTACGGACGTTTTTGCACATTTGACTTATTTTCATGTAGGATCGTGTCTAGAATTTAAGATACTGTGACACTGCTGGAGCGACAGGCACTTCATTTCTTTGACCACATTGCTAATTACAAGCTTACAGTTTTGTCTCTTGAGACAGTAGTTTAAGCCTTGGTTGGAATCAATTCTGTTTTAAATCTTGTCTCGTGTGGTTTAGGAGCACCAAACAGTCAGTGTCCAGAGACCACAGCTGCCAGTGACTGCCTTCCAGTTGTCAGTATCACTGTCTGCGGTCACCTTTATTGAACAGGGTCACAATCCTTGCATCACACATGCCCTCCCTCCTGCAGCAACTGAGAGGTTTGTACAAATGCTGCAGGAGTGTCGGTTTGCAGTACTTGGATGAGTTCAGACCGTACAGCATCAGCACCTGGAACTTTTCCAATGGCAAGTGAGTCAATAGCTTTTCCAGTGTAGGTTCGATAATCCAGCACTCCCATGATAGACAGGCTCTCTGGTGTGTAGAATCTATTCAGTGACCATGTTCTCCCAATGGTGAGTTCCTAAACACTCTGCTCATGTGTTTCCTCTGAACTCTTCCCCTGCCACATGAATGTGTAATGTTTTTCTTTGTGATCAATTCTCAGAAAGCCTCATCTCTTGTAGGGGTGTGATGTTGATGTCTCTGCTAAGGTTTAGTCCATGTGGATCATAGCTACTTTGTGTGTATTATTGACCAGCCGCATGTCTCTACCAGTCCTGTGCATATGCCCCCGATCTTCTAGCTTGCCAATTAAGGAGTTGGCATCTTCTTTTGTTGAGGAGAAGCTCTTAAGTTTCAAACACTCATTGAAGCAGATGGCCCATGGCTGCTCAGCACTTTACGAGTAAGGGGCTGCGTGTCTTGAGATGGGTGGTGGCTGAACAGCGAGACCTGTTGGTTCCTCCCAATGTTGAGAGACGACCAAAATTGTTTCCTTACCCTAAAGTACACTTATGCTCAATGCACACAAATATAACCAGGACACTTAGCTGTGGCTTGTGTTGAGTGTACCTGTTATGTATCAGAGAATACATCCTTACTGGTAAGGTATCACGTGGGGAGAGGAACGACTGATGGCATTTGCTTCACAAGCTCCTACTGGGCTGAAGCGAATTACGCTCAGCTTAAAAAAAAGGCTTTGAGCATCATTTTTGGGGTAGTAAGGTTCCATCACTACCTTTTAAGGATGTCATTTTACTCTTGACGGATCATCGGCCCTTGACAATCTTTGGGCAGTATAAAGGTATTCCTCCTTTAGCAGCTAGTAGGCTACAAAAATGGTATTTGATACAGTCGGCACACGCATACGACATCCAATATCGTTGTTCAGAGCAACATGGAAATATTGATGCTTTGTTAAGATTGCCATTACAAGACAAACAAGAACCCGAAGAACATTTTGTCAACATCCTGTATTTCCCATGCATAGATAATGTACTTGTAACTTCACCTACGCACCGAGGGACAGCAGAACTGATCCAGTAATGGGGAAGGTGATGGGCATGGTCCAAAAAGAAACGGTAGCACAAGTGGCTAGCACTGTGGCTTCACAGCGCCAGTGTCCCAGGTTCAATTCCCCGCTGGGTCACTGTCTGTGCGGAGTCTGCACGTTCTCCCGTGTCTGTGTGGGTTTCCTTCGGGTGCTCTGGTTTCCTCCCAAAGATTGGCCATTCTAAATTGCCCTCAGTGTCCAAAAAGGTTAGGAGGGGTTATTGGGTTACGGGAATAGGCTGGAAGGTGAGGGCTTAAGTGGTTTGGTGCAGACTCGATGGGCCGAATGGTCTCCTTCTGCACTATGTTCTATGAAAACAATGTCAGATGTCCATTGTAAAAGTCCAGACCTCAAGCCTTGCACCACACAAAGACTTGAGTTGACAGTTTAGAACTGAGTTTTATTATGGGGAACCGATGATTATTCCTTGGTGCCTCCTTGACCAACTGCCTGAGAGACATCATGGTATGATGAGGATAAAGGACCTGGAAAATAGTTATTTTGGTGGGCAGAGAAAGATGGAGTAATGTCAGTCCTGTGTAAAACTAATGAATACTCCACCACTGGAACCATTACATCTGTGGCAATGGCCGACACAGCCATGGCAAAGAATACATATAGACTATGCTGGTCCAGTGGAGGATCTCATCTTCCTAGTGATTGTGAATGCACATTCTAAATGGCCAGAAATCATCATGAAATCCACGTCAACTGAATAAACCATTGAGAAGCTAGACAAAATATTTGAAACGTTTGTCCACTGGAGCAGGTTGTAAGTGGTAATATAGATACATAGAATTTACAGTGCAGAAGGAGGCCATTCGGCCCATCGAGTCTGCACCGGCTCTTGGAAAGAGCACCCTACCCAAGGTCAACACCTCCACCCTATCCCCGTAACCCCACCCAACACTAAGGGCAATTTTGGTCACTAATGGCAATTTATCATGGCCAATCCACCTAACCCGCACATCTTTGGACTGAGAGGAGAAACCGGAGCACCCGGAGGAAACCCACGCACACACGGGGAGGATGTGCAGACTCCGCACAGAGAGTGACCCAAGCCGGAATCGAACCTGGGACCCTGGAGCTGTGAAGCAATTGTGCTATCCACAATGCTACCGCGCTGCCCCGTTCTCTTCGAAGGAGTTTGAGGACTACTTCAGAGGGAATGGTATACAGTTCATAAAGTCTACTCTGTGCTATCCTGCAACAAATGGATTGGCAGAACGATTTGTACAGTCTCTGAAACATTCCATCATGACATCAAAAGGACCACGGTACATTGGCAAGAAGAGTAAACAAATTCTTAATGTCTTATCGCAACAGCGCACATGCAACAGAGTTCACCAGCAATGCTACTGTTCATATACCATACAGACATGATGAAAGAGTTTGGCGACGTAATGCTGACCAACTACTAGCTTCATGAAGTGAAATTGCGGATACTTCTCAAGACTTGATTCCTTTGGATTACGTAGACAGCGATACTTCAGCAAAGAGGCCAGGTGCAGAGACCGGTTCAGATTTTGTTTCTGAAGAGTTCTCAATACCTATAGAGATGGACCTTCCCAGGAAGTACCACCTACTGAAGGAAAAGAGGACACTTCCAGGGACTCCTAGACAGGTTCCAGAACATTGAATGTAACCTAAAAGGAATAGACGTCCACCTGAGAGACTGTCTTATTGAGTTGTCGATATGCGTATAGAGAGAATGCATAAGTGGGTCTGTTGTAAAATGTTAAGTAGTTGTCATTGCACTAAAGAACCCATAGAATCCCTACAGTGCAGAAGGAAGCCATTTGGCCATTCAGCACTGACCCTACCTCGGCTCACTAACCGCCCTATCCTTGTAATCCCACATAACCTGCACATCTTTGGACAGAGGGACAATTTAACATGGCCAATTCACCTAACCTGCACATCTTTGAACTGTGGGAGGAAAGCGGAGCATCTGGAGGAAACCCACGCAAACACGGGGAGAAAGTGAAAATTCCACACCGACAACCACTGGAGGTCGGAATCAAACCCAGGTCCCTGGGTTCACTGAGGCAGCAGTGCTAACCACTGTGCCACCGTAAAGGAGGAAGGCTGTTATGTGTCTGAGAATACATCCCTGTTTGTGCAGCATCACGTGATCTGTAATGCCATCAGCAGTGAGTGTTTGCATAGGCTTCAATACTCCATCTTAGATTGTATGAGCAACATCCCTAAATAAATGGGGACGATGCAGCCAGCGAAGGACCCGGATGGCAGAGCCAATCCCCCTGACTGTCGGCGGGAAGACCAAAAAGCACTTGTTTTTCTCCAAATTCAGTTTATAGCCCCAAATCGCTTAAACAGCTCCACTATATCCCCCATCATTAGAACTGGGTTGGAAATATACAACAGACGGTCGTCATTGCGGGGACATCTTATGCTCTACACCCCCAACCCCCCTTCCTATTCCCCCTCCACTTAATCCAAGATCCTCAATGCAAGGGCTCTATCATCAGTGCAAACTAAATGGGGAAGGGGAGAGATACATGTGACACCCCTGCCTCATTCCCCAATATAGCTAAAAATATCCCGAGTTCGCCTCATTCATTCATACATACACTCGCTTTCAGTTCCTTGTACAACAATATGAGCCACACCACAAACTTAGACCCAATCCCAAACTGTTCCAACACTGCAAACAAATAATTCCACTCTACTCGTTCTACTCAATCACCGCCTTCTCCACATCCAGTGCCACCATCACCACCATCTCGTGCTCCCCCCACCCCATCTGACGGGACGTTTAATAAGCGCCGCAGATTCAAGGACAACTGCCTACAATTTACAAACCCCGTCTAATCCTCCCTGACCACTTGCAGAAGGCACTCCTCTAACCTAAGCACCAACACTTTGGCAAGAATCTTGGCATCCACATTCAACAGAGATATTGGCCGATACGACCCAAACTCCACCAGGTCCTTATCCTTTTTTGACAACAGCGAAATAGATGCCTGTCTCATCGTCTTCGGCGGCAAGCCCCTAGCCACCGCGTTCTCAAAGAGCTCCACCAACAGCAGGGCTAGCCTATCAAAAAACTTCTTATAAAACCCCACCAGGAACCCATCGGCCAGGGTGCTTTACCCGCTTTCATCTTCCCTACATCCGTCTGAACCTCCACAATCCCCACTGACTCCTGCAGACATGCCCTATCTTCCTTTCCTATGGTGGGGCACACCAGCCTCTCCAAAACCTCCCTCATATCCGACTCATCCCCTGGGGTCTCTGACCTATACAACCTCTTACAAAACTCCTCAAATGCCCTATTCACCTGCTCCGGCGCAACCACCAGCCCCCTCACCCTGTCCCGAACCTGAACAATCTCCCAGGACGCCACCTGCCGGCGGAGCTGTCCCACCCGCAAGCGGCTGACCTTTTTCCCCGCACTCGTACACCATACCCTTCAACTGCCTCACCTGGCGCACTGCTTTCCCTGTAGACAAAAGAACAAACTGCGTCTGAAGTTCCTTTCTACTAGCCAAAGGTTCAGGAGTGGAATCTTCTCAGACTTCCCATCCAATTCCAAAGTTTTGTGTACCAGCCGCTGCCGCCACTCTCTTGTCTCCCTATCCACTTGCGCCTTAAAACAAGGTGGTCTCGCCCCTTACCACCGTCTTCAGTGCCTCCATGCCACCGACGGCAAGACCTCCCCATTTTTATTGAACCCCACACAATCGTCAATCACCCTGCCATCCTCACACAAAAACCCGGATCCGTGAGCAATCTCCACGCCAGCCTCTGTGTGATGTAACTGGCTGGTTGCTGCTATGAAATTTCATCAAATAGAACAGTGCAAGTCATCAGAACGTTTCATCTAAATGTCCTCATTAACAAGTACCTTAAGTCATTCAGTGTTATGAACACGGGGAATCATAGTCATCGCCCATTTTCTCAACTTAAAACAATCTGGTGTTTTAATTGCCTGCTTTTCCAAATAGCTCTGTTTTAAAGGCGGATAGGCAAGCTAAATGCAATTTGGGAATAGCTGCTACATATTAGAATTTTTGGAAAAACTTACAACTAAGCGTAGTGAGCCTGTACTTGGTTGAAGTGTTTGAAGAAGAAATGGGCCTTTTTATCAAGTATACATGAAGTGAGATGTGGGTTTGGTTGCCAAGGAGGGGGCAAATGGCCAGTAACTATCTTTAACATAAATATAAGTAACAAGTAAAGTTTTTTAATGGACTGAAATGCCTTTACTTCTGCCTGTTCCTGGTCTTGCATCTTCAGTCTGAATTCAATGTTGCACTCTCTACCAATTGGTTGGTTGTTTGACTTCCATTTTTTTTCCCAAAACTTTCTTTCTAGCTAATAGGATGTATAATCGGCAGACAAGGCAGCAAAATCAATGAGATAAGACAAATGTCTGGGGCGCAAATTAAAATAGCTAATGCAGCAGAAGGCTCAACGGAACGCCAGATTACTATTACTGGATCCCCTGCCAACATAAGCCTTGCACAGTACCTCATTAATGCAAGGTAAGAGAAGTTGGACTACCACTGTTTGGGGTTGTGGGGATGATCATCAATCGGGATTAATACAGAACCTCTATTGGCACTAGAGAGAAAGATTATGCAATTATAAAGGCAAATATCACTCTCAACGAGTAAAACTGCTGTAATTGAGAGCTTGCTGTTATGAATATCCAGCTCATGCCCGAAGGGCAGATGTTTTTTATATTCTTCCAAATTTGCCTCTTATTTCACACACTATCCCTGCTGTGAACCAGTAAAATTACTTGTATCTTTTCCAATCTTAAGATGGGAGGAAGACTGGAATGCATATCGCGTAGGCGAGAGGCAATTGGAAACCACAGGGAAGGAAGAGAGGTGATGAGTTAGTAATGAATTTATTAGATTCAAGTATTGCCTGATGTTGCTGCACCCCTTGATGGTACTATAATAGCAGTTGTCACAATTCTGAGATTGATTTCCTAAGTTAGAACAAGGAAATAGTATCTACTCCAATGCGTAGGTAAAATTGCAGACATTATTTATAATGGCAAGTAATAAATATTGAATTTGCTCAATCTGATCATTTACACAAAAGGGATGCTGTCAGGGCAAGTGATTTTGTATCTGTGAATCATAGAATTGTAGAATCTGCAGCACGGAGACCCAGGCCTTTCGCCTGAAACTGGTCCATGCCAACCAAAAAGCCCAACTAAGCTAACCTCATTTGCCTGCATTTGACCCATATCCCTGTAAACCTTTCCTATCCATGTATCTGTTCAAATGCCTTTTAAATGTTATTAATATAGAATATGCTTGCATACATTTTACACAACAAAACAGTTTGCAATTTTTAGCATCGTGGGTGCTAATTTTCAGGAGCACTCCTACTTCGGATTAAAACAAAGTGCCATTATCATACAGAAGCTTTATTGACTGCAAATATTGCAGATTCCTTACAGTATGGCAGTAGAGCTTGTTAATGTACGATTCAGGAAAGAAAGTTGAAACATTAAAGATTGTCTCCAACACCTCCAATCCAATGTCAGTAGCAAACAAATCAAGCACTTAGTTAGAAGATGATGCCATGAAACTACAATTCTGCACAGAAGCCATGCATTAAGATAGATATTGTAGGCCTCATCAAAAAGAAAAGGGTGGCATTTGTCAGGGCTAGAAGGCTGGGAACAGACGAAGCCTGTGTGGAATATAAGGAAAGTAGGAAGGAACTTAACCAAGGAGTCAGGAGGGCTAGAAGGGGCCACGAAAAGTCATTGGCAAATAGGGTTAAGGAAAATCCCATGGCTTTTTACACGTACATAAAAAGCAAGAGGGTAGCCAGGGAAAGGGTTGGCCTACTGAAGGATAGGCAATGGAATCTATGTGTGGAGCCAGAGGAAATGGGCGAGGTACTAAATGAATACTTTGCATCAGTATTCACCAAAGAGAAGGAATCGGTGGATGTTGAGTCTGGAGAAGGGTGTGTAGATAGCCTGGGTCACATTGAGATCCAAAAAGACGAGGTGTTGGGCGTCTTGAAAAATATTAAGATAGACAAGTTCCCAGGGCCTGATGGGATCTACCTCAGAATACTGAAGGAGGCTAGAGAGGAAATTGCTGAGGCCTTGACAAAAATCTTTGGATCCTCACTGTCTTCAGGTGATGTCAATGTTGCCCCTTTGTTTAAGAAGGGTAGCAAGGATAATCCAGGGAACTACAGGCCGGTGAACCTTGCGTCAGTGGTAGGGAAATTACTGGAGGGAATTTTTCAAGACAGGATCTACTCTCATTTGGAAGCAAATGGATGTATTGGTGAGAGGCAGCATGGTTTTGTGAAGGGGAGGTCGTGTCTCACTAACTTGATAGACTTTTTCGAAGAGGTCACAAAGATGACTGATGCAGGTAGGGCAGTGGATGTTGTCTATATGGACTTCAGTAAGGCCTTTGACAAGGTCCCTCATGGTAGACTAGTACAAAAGGTGAAGTCACACAGGATATGGGGTGAGCTGGCAAGGTGGATACAGAACTGGCTAGGTCATAGAAGGCAGAGAATAGCAATGGAAGGGTGCTTTTCTAATTGGAGGGCTGTGACTAGTGGTGTTCCACAGGGATCAGTGCTGGGACCTTTGCTGTTCGTAGTATATATAAATGATTTGGAGGAAAATGTAACTGGTCTGATGAGTAAGTTTGCAGATGACACAAAGATTGGTGGAATTGCGGATAGCGATGAGGACTGTCAGAGGATACAGCAGGATTTAGATCGTTTGGAGACTTGGGCGGAGAGATGGCAGATGGGGTTTAATCCGCACAAATGTGAGGTAATGCATTTTGGAAGGTCTAATGCAGGTAGGGAATATACAGTGAATGGTAGAACCCTCAAGAGTATTGACAGTCAGAGAGATCTAGGTGTACAGGTCCACAGGTCACTGAAAGGGGCAACACAGGTGGAGAAGGTAGTCAAGAAGGCATACGGCATGCTTGCCTTCATTGGCCGGGGCATTGAGTATAAAAATTGGCAAGTCATGTTGCAGCTGTATAGAACCTCAGTTAGGCCACACTTGGAGTATAGTGTTCAATTCTGGTCGCCACACTACCAGAAGGATGTGGAGGCGTTAGAGAGGGTGCAGAAGAGATTTACCAGGATGTTGCCTGGTATGGAGGGCATTAGCTATGAGGAGAGGTTGAATAAACTTGGTTTGTTCTCACTGGAAGGATGGCGGTTGAGGGTCTACAAAATTATGAGGGGCATAGACAGAGTGGATCGTCAGAGGCTTTTCCCCAGGGTAGAGGGGTCAATTACTAGGGGGCCTAGATTTAAGGTGCGAGGGGAAAGGTTTAGAGTAGATGTACGAGGCAAGTTTTTTTTACACAGAGGATAGTGGGTGCTGGAACTCGCTGCCGGAGGAGATGGTGGAAGCAGGGACGATAGTGATATTTAAGGGGCATCTTGCCAAATGCTTGAATAGGATGGGAATAGAGGGATACGGACCCATGAAGTGTAGAAGATTGTCGTTTAGTCGGGCAGCATGGTTGACACGGGCTTGGAGGGCCAAAGGGCCTGTTCCTGTGCTGTACTTTTCTTTGTTCTTTGTTAACCAGCCAGACGTAGTCAACACGCAGCCATGCCAATGTGGCAGTGAAATGCAAAGCAACAAAGTTTTTTTTGTCTACTATCCTAAGCAGTTTCACAATTTTCCAGGAAGCAGATAGTGTTCCTCACTGCTGTAAACTTTTAGTGGTTCACATTGGTAGAATGTTACTATTCTATTTACCGTAACCTATTCATGGGCTAAATGTAGTTTTCTACAAAGCTACCATCATTGCAAATTGGAACATCAACTGTAACTTTTACAGGCTGAAAATTTATTTGGGGGTGGGGGGGGGGGAAATCATACAAGTTTAATTCGCAAAAATTATTTTAGTGTAACTAATGAATTAATGAAACCAGTGAATGTAGCAGCATGAGTAGAAACTTTGTTAAAAGGGAATCGGAGTTAATCAGTTTCTTGAACTAACTGAGTATCATCAGTAGTATCCTTGATCAGTATTGGGATCATGCTCTAAATTTAGATATGGGGGCGTAGTGCCAACATTTGTATATAACACCAAAATTGGGAGCACTATGTAAAGTCACTGTCTGCGACTTGCAAGAGAGTAACTAGATTACTTGGTCAGGTTGATGTCAGATGGTACGTGTGGAAAAAATGACTCATTGGGAGGAAGAATGAGAAGAAAAACTAATAACTATATGGTAACATTTTAAATTGGGAAGAGAAATCTATTGGCTTGGAAATGCAGTTGGCAAAGACAAGTTGAAAATGTGTTTTTATAAAACGTAAGCAACATGTGAACTCGTTGATTTTATAAATGCAGGCCTTGGGTACGAACACAGAGGGCAGCACGGTGGCGCATTGGTTAGCACTGCTGCCTCACGGCACTGAGGATCCGGGTTCGATCCCAGCCGGGTCACTGTCCGTGTGGAGTTTGCACATTCTCCCCATATCTGCGTGGGTCTCACCGCCACAACCCAAAAAGATATGCAGGGTAGATGAATTGGCCACTCTAAATTGCCCCTTAGTGAGAAAAAAAGAATTGGATACTCTAAATTTATTTATTTTTTAAAAAGGTATAAACACGGAAGCAATGCTCAACCTGAACAAGTAATGGCTAGGCTGCAGTTAGCATATTGGGAACCCTACTTCAGGAGAGGGATGGATTAAATTTCAGTAAGATGACATCAAGGAATAAGACTTCAGTTATGAGACGCAAGAGAAACTGGTGCTTTTCATAAATGGTTAATGAGGAGAGCTGACAGAGGAGTTAAATTATGATGAGGTAAATGGGTAAAACAATTTCTAGTGATTCGTGAGTCAGTAACTATAGGTCATGAATTTAAAATGAACACCAAAAGAACAAAGAGGCTAAAAGTGTGTCTTTCTGCAGAGGGTAGTTGGACTTGGGGTGGCCGACAATGAACAGGTGTGGAAGCAGCATGCATTTAAAAGAATGCTGAAGTTAAGCATTATGGGTAAAGGCAAAAGTGTGGGATAAAGCAGTAGTTCTTTCCAAGAAATCACAGTCAATCCTGCTTTGGCATGATTTTTCCCCAATTTACAACCCAATGTGTGGATACTTATTCTCCTGCAACAACAGGTCTTTCCTTGTCCTCGCTCCCTCACTGGCCATTTGTTTAACCACTATCCATTTCCTCCCTCGAACTTCCTTCCTTACCATTTTCTTCTCCCTTGACATTTTGCTCCTCCTTATTAAAAGCTTTGTGTTTTGATTTTGTCTGTGCTTTAACTTCCGAGTCAGGATTGACTATTTTCCTTGCCACAAGCGCTTTGAGACTTTAATGTATGGAAGTGTGCTGCTTGTTGGTCTCAAACTGCTTGTTCGATCACCATTCTCTCTAAAGGACCAAACTAAGTTCAATGTAGATTTTGTACAATAATACTGTTCAGGTCCTTGGGTAAACCTTGCTGAAACTACGTGTGTATTGTAGGTCGAGAACCATATTGCCTCAGTTATAATGTTGTTCATGATGGTGCAAGGCAAAACGACATTGTAATGGGGCAACTGAAGAAACAGCAGATGGGTGTAGAGGTAGCTGAAATGGCAGCAGCATTAACACTATCTGGAACTAAGGGAGCAGTAGTTCTAATCTGAAATCAAGTAACTTGATATTGATTCGGAAAGATCTAAATTACCAAATTGAGTTTCATCTTTGTTTCATTGACACAGTGCATGAGTTCGAGGACATAATCGTCATATTGCTGAGAACTGAAATAGATTGAGTGCTTTAACATGCTAGAATGATGTGCCTTTTTTTATTTAAAAAAAAATATTTTTAATACGGTATTTGAAAATTTTTATAAAAATAACATTAACACATTTGCTCCCCCCCCTCCCAATCTTCACACACCCCAACCATAAAACAATAATCCGGCCCCCTTTACCCCACCCCGGAATACTGCATCTGCTGACATTTTAATTTTCCTCGAGAAAGTTGACGAACGGCTGCCACCTCAGGGTGAACCCGACCATTGACCCTCTTAGGGCGAACTTTATTTTCTCGAGACTGAGAAACCCAGCCATGCCACTAACCCAGGTCTCTCTGGCCTCGAGTCCCTCCACGTTAACAAGATCTGTCTCTGGCTACCAGCCGTGAAGAGGTCAGCCTCTTTTGCCCCCTGAACTCCTGGCTCTTCCAACACTCCAAAGATCGCTACCTCCGGACTCGGCACCACCCATGTTTTTAGCACCATGGACATTGCCTTAGCAAAAGCCTCTAAGCTTCAGGCATGCCAAAAACATGTGAACATGACTTGCTGGGCTTCCCGCGCACCTCGCACACCTATCCTCTACCCTGAAAAACTTGCTCATCCTAGCCGCTGTCATGTGAGCCCGGTGGACGACCTTAAATTTCATCAGGCTAAGCCTGGCACATGATGAGGATGTATTAACCCTGCTTATGGCGTCCGCCCATAGACCCGCATCTACCTCTCCTCCAAGCTCATCCTCCCACTTGCCCTTGAGCTCCTCCGGAGTTTCCTCCAGCTCCGAAAGCTCCTGGTAAATATCTGAAACCTTCCCCTCTCCCACCCAGGTACTGGAGACTACTCTATCCTGTATCTGCCGTGACGGCAGCAGCGAAAAGGCTGGCACCCTGCTTTCTCGGGAAGTCTCGCACCAGCAAACAACCTAAACCTGTGCCCTGCTGGCAATTCAAATTTATCCTCCCAAGGCTTTCAATCTGGGAAATCTCCCATCTATAAATAGATCCCCCATCCTTCTAATTCCTGCCCTTTGCCATCTCTGGAACCCACCATCTAGTCTACCCGGTACAAACCGATGATTATTATAAATCGGGGTCCAAACAGATGCTCCCTCCACTCTCTTATATCTTCTCCATTGCCACCAGATTCTCAGAGCCGCCACCACCACCGGACTTGTGGAGTATCGGGCCGGCGAGAACGGAAGGGATGCCATTATCACTGTTCCCAAACTGGCGTCTTGGAATGACACCGCCTCCATCCGCTCCCATACTGACCCCTCTCCCACTTCCTAATCATGGCTATATTAGCCGCCCATTTTCACGGTCTGTACCCTCCCCGCCAGTGATAGCGGGAGCATGTCCCATCTCTTAAAGTCCCCTGCCATTTGTTCTACCAGCTGGGATAGGTTTAACTTGTGCAGTGCTTCCCATTCCCGGGCCACCTTGATTCCCAGATACGGAAAACTCTTCCCTACCATTCTAAGCGGCAGCTCTCCCAGTCTCTTCTGTCCTCTTGCCTGGATCGCGAACATCTCACTTTTCCCCATGTTCAATTTATACCCTGAAAAATTGCCAAATTCCCCCAGGATTCGCATTACTCCCCCCCCCCAGCCCCTCCAACGGGTTTGAAATATACAAGAGCAGGTCATCTGCGCCCCCGCCCTCCCCTGGAACCAGCCCTTTCCGGTTCCTACAGGCTCTTGACGCCATGGCCAATGGCTCTATGGCCAGAGCCAACAGTAACAGGGAGAGGTGACAACCTTGCCTCATCCCCTGGTGTAGTTTAAAGTCCCCCGACCTCAGCTGGTTCGTACGCACACTCGCTATTGGTGCCTGATAGAGCAACCGCACCCAGTCACTAAAGCCCTCCCCAAACCTTCCTAGCACCTCCCACAGGTAATTCCACTCCACCCGATCAAAAGCCTTCTCCACATCCATCGCTACCTCCACCTCCCCTCCTTCTGAGGGCATCATAATAACATTCAAAAGCCTTCGAACATTGGCCTTGCGTTGCCTGCCCTTTACAAATCCCGTCTGGTCTTCCCCTCTCACCCCCGGGACACAGTCCTCTATCCTTGTGGCCAGTATCTTAGCCTGCTGTTTGGCGTCCACATTCAGTAGAGATAGAATGATGTGCCTTATAGGAATGGTATTGCACTATAGGATTCTATCTAGCTAAGTCAGTCTACTCATTTAGCCCTTTTAACTTTAAAAACATTAAAAGAGAGGAAGAACATGTGTCTTCAACGCTAACCACTGTTGGAAGTGGCGAGGAACATGCACATGGAGCCACATTGGTGTGCTGAATTTAATGCTTCATTCCCGAAAGTGAACGCG
Source organism: Scyliorhinus canicula (assembly GCF_902713615.1). Classification (NCBI taxonomy): domain Eukaryota; kingdom Metazoa; phylum Chordata; class Chondrichthyes; order Carcharhiniformes; family Scyliorhinidae; genus Scyliorhinus; species Scyliorhinus canicula. Next base: position 151,486,694 of record NC_052147.1, read on the forward strand.
TTAAACAGTGAGTACGGACGATTCTGACGCGGGCAGCACTCATAAGGAACCTATGTAAATCAGTACCCCACATGTTACTGGTAATCCATTAAATCATAGTTAAAGTGATGTTTCCAATGCTGGTCTTAGGAGGGGACATAACATGAGACTAGTGGGGTTGGGGATTAGAATTGTTAAGTTCCAGTGATTCAACTCTCTGGCAGCCAACTTTAGAGGAGTTGGGTGGCATGGAATTAATTTCCTCCACCCTCTGCTAACAGTGATGACTAAAAGGGGGGGGAATAAAACTGTTTTTAAGAAGATTGTTGCAAAGAGAAAACTATTTGAGTATGGACTTGGAAACCTGAAAAGCATGTTCCCTTTCCTTGCTCAACTTGAGGGTTATTGTTGCTTACTCACTTGGTTGCTGCTCCCAAGGGTGAATAGAGAAGCAAATATTTTATTTCATGATAGTTATCTGACAGCTTGATGAGAGAAATCAATGCAGAGCAGGTATTTAACAGGCATTTAGCCAAATGTACATCTGTTCATTTTGACCAGTATGTTAAAACTACATCCGTGGGTATAACAGAAGACTGTACTCCAGGGGGAGTTTGCTAAAAGGTTCAGGGTCTGGCACTATTCCTAATATCAGATCTATAGGAAATAGTCTGTAGAATTATTGTCACTTGCTCAGCTTGAGGAAGTGAATGTTATGCCTTTAAGCACAATTTTCTCTTGTTTCACTTGGACTTTACCACAAGAATAACACAGAAGCATTTAAGTGAAAGTTAGATAGGTTTGTGGAGGAGACAGACTCAGGAGGATATGCTGATAGGGTAAGATGAAGTGAGGCAAGAGAATGCTTGTGTGAAACATAAAGACAGGCATATATCTGTTGGGCTGAATTTATTGTTTCTATGATGAAAAGATATCTGTAATTGAAGCTGATTCAGAATTTTTATTGATCAAATTGTGTTTTTGTTTCTCCCCTCTTCTAGGCTAACATCTGAAGTCTCTGGAATGGGCACACTTTAATTGTTTCCTCATCTCCCTCTGCTATTTGTGTCATGTTACCCACCTACATAACCCACAAGCAACCTGCTATCACCCCCGTTTGTAAAATTTGTATATTACCCTCCTGCCTCATAGACAGTACTTAGAATGTTAAATTTTAAGGAATTATTCTGAAGTTATTTTCTAATTCCAATTTTTCTGGCTAGACCCTCCTTTCCCATTGCTTCATGCTTTAATGTAGGTTTTTGGTTCCACATTTAATTAAATTAACTATTGCTTGCAAAAATGTATTTGCAGACTATTTCCTCTGTATACTTTTTAGTTCAGTAATCACTGGTAACATGATTGCAACCTCTTTTTATAAAAAATGATAAACCTTGATGTAATACAATTATTTGTAGTTCTATTTGGTTATAATAAAGGAGGGCACATGACTGGCGATGTGCTGAAATACAACCTATCACTAAACCCGTTTTGCCTGTCTCCTCTATTATCAGCTGCCATGGAAAGGTACATATCTATTCAATTTCAAGGGCTTGCTGAATAAGTAAATATTTTAGAAGTCAATATGGATCAGCGTGATTATTGATTCACGGGCTGGACCAGGAGTATGTAGAAGGGGCCAGAGGGACAGGGTGCAATTTCAAAAAGATTAATCCCCTAGGTGTGAAATGACTGTTTGTTTGGAGCAGTGTGCAGTAGTTGAGATTGCGATCCACGGAGAGGTGTTGGATGGTTGGCAAGCTTATTTGGTGAAGAACAGCAGTGGAGAAATTATGGGGTGGTGGTAATGGGCTTATTCAAGAGGGGGTTAAGTGGTAGAAAAGACTGTTGAATGGAGGGAGGAGTTATGGTCGGTCTGATGTTAGAAAAATAGCATGCAACGGATGGGGCATTGGTCATTGCAGAGTGAAATCGATGACTGCCTTTTTTCAAAAATATTTGATATGCAGAACTTCACCAACAAAAGACTGTGGCTGCAGGGTCTTTAACGTGTTTAAGAAGCAAGATCTCTGGTAGGTATGGGTTTCAAAGGAAATGGAGCAAAAGCAAGTCGAGGTACAGATCAGTCATAATCTAAACTGAATTCTGGGACAGGCTTGTGACATTTGAATCAAAATCACTTTAAAGACAAAAACATCCTGGTCACTATCTCACCACATATGGGGGTTTTTCATTGTTTTCATAGAACATACAGTGCAGTTTGCTGTACACAAACTGCCTGCCACATTTCCTACATTGTAAAAGTGTTTGAAAGTACTTATTTGGCTGTAAAACATTTTGAAACATCCTGAAATTATGAACGGTGCTTAAATGCATTTACAGAAGATGCTGGAAAAATTCACGTCTGTGACCTTTGATCAGGGCAGCACGGTAGCATTGGGGATAGCACAATTGCTTCACAGCTCCAGGGTCCCAGGTTTGATTCCGGCTTGGGTCACTGTGTGGAGTCTGCATGTTCTCCCCATGTGTGCGTGGGTTTCCTCCGGGTGCTCCGGTTTCCTCCCACAGTCCAAAGATTTGCAGGTTAGGTGGATTGGCCATGATAAATTGCCCTTAGTGTCCAAAATTGCCCTTGGTGTTGGGTGGGTTACTGGGTTATGGGGATAGGGTGGAGGTGTTGACCTTGGTATGGTGCTCTTTCCAAGAGCTGGTACAGACTCGATGGGCCGAATATCACCACTAAAGGGTCTGGGTCCACCTCCTCCTCCACACACTCCTGGCTAAGACCGCAAACACTCCCGCCCAGAATCTTCCCAATTTTTCACAACCCCAAAACATGTGCGCATGAGTCGCTGGCCCCCGCCCACACCTCTCTCACATCTGCTACCCCCTGAAAGAACCCATTCATTCTCAGCCGTGTCATATGCACCCTGTGCACCAGCTTAAACTGTATCAGGCTCATCCTTGCACAAGAGGAGGTCCCGTTTACCCTTGCAGTGCCTCACTCCATACTCCCCAATTGATCTCCATTCCCAACTCCGCTTCCCATTTCTCCTTGATCTTCATCTCCCTGCTCCCGCAGCCACTCGTATATATCCCCAATTCTTCCCTCCCCTTCCACATCCGGAAGCAGCAGTCGCTCCAGCAAGGTGTATCCTGGCAATCTAGGGAACCCCTTCCAGACCTTTCGTGCAAAGTCCCTAACCTGTAGATACCTGAACTCACTACCCGTCGGCAGCTCTATTCTACCCCTTAGCTCCTCCAGACTGGCGAACCCTTCCTCCAAATACAAATCCCTCACCTTGAGCAGCCCCATTTCTATCTACCTCCTGTATACACTATCCGGCTCAAACCCATGTTTCTCGCACAGCGGCGTTAGCACCGACATCTCTTCCACCCTAAAATGCCTCCTCAGCTGATTCCATATCTTCACTGTGGACTGCACCACTGGGCTCCCTGATACCTACTCGGGGCCATTGGCAATGCTGCCGTCACCATAGCCCTCAAACTAGACCCCTTACAGGATTCCTCCTCCACCCTAACCCACTACCTCTTCTTCCCACCACCGCTGAACCTTGTCCACATTCGCCGCCCAATAATAATGAAGCAAGTTTGGCAAAGCCAACCCACCCTGCTGCCTCTGCCTCTGTAGCAGGATCCTCCCCACCCTCGGCACCTTCCCTGCCCATACAAAGTCAGAGATGATTGTATCCAGTTTATGAGAAAAAGCCTTTGGTATAAAGATCGGGAGAGCCTGAAAGATGAACAAGAACTGTTGACTTTTATCCAGGAGGAATTCCATAAGCAGAGGAAAGAAATGCATGAGGATCATGCAAAGGCCATTTCAGAAGCTGTGGCACCCCGAAGAGTACTTTGGAGCGGATGGAGGTGCAGGGGTCGCAGATTCGAGAGATTGAAGGAGTGATCTCGGACCACAGCGATCATGTGGTGGCTCTGGAGGTGGAGGTGGGGCTCCTAGGAGACCTTTGTAAAATGTTGAGGGCAAATGTTCAGGAGCAGGAAAATACCTCGAAGACAGAACCTGTGAATAGTGGGCCTGCCTGAAGGAGTGGAAGGTGTGAGTGCCATGAGGTACGCCTCAAAGATGCCGGTGGCAGAAGGGGTGCTGGATAAGGCACCTGAAGTGGACCGAGCGCACAGGTCCCTGAAGCAGAAGCCCAGAGCCACCGCAGGTGGTGATCGTAAGAAAGAAAATTCTACGGTAGGCCAGGGAGAAGCGTAGCTGCGACTGGGAGGGAAATAACGTCCGGATTTATCAGGACATTGGAGCTGAGTTGGCAAAACGGCGGGCAGGTTTCAACAACCCGTACCAGCCTCCCCAAACAGGTGCCGGAATGTGGCGACTTTTCACAGTAACTTCATTGAAGCCTACTCGTGACAATAAGCAATTTTCTTTTTTTTTCCCCACAAGGTCATGGCGGTGCTGTACCAGCGGCAGATCAAGTTTGGGGTGCTCTACCCGCCAAAATTATGGGTGACGTTCAGAGGCCGGGAGTATTATTTCGAGACCCCAGAAGTGACCGAAGACTTCATTAAGGAGCATAAACTGGGGGAGAACATAGCGGAGCAATGCTTGGGAACCAGGGTGCTTGCACTATGTAATGGTCTGGAACATGTTTTTTAAAAATATTTTTATTCTCCTTTTTCACATTTTCTCCCGAATTTACACCCACCAACAATAAACAATAATCAGCAACAAATATGTCAATTTTATATCCATCGACAGCATCATGGAAGCCGCTCTAAAGCCAGATAAGCTCCAACTCAACGCGCGCGCGTCAGAAGTTCCAAGGAGATCTTTGAACATTGGCTCCAGTGCTTCAAAGCCTACCTCGACTCCTTCACAACGCCTCCCACTGAAACCATCAAGCTGCGACTCCTCCACGCTCGGGTGAGCCATCGAATTTCTGTGGTGATCAAGAAAGTAGCCACGTACGAGGAGGTGGTCACAACCCTCACGGCGCATTTCATAAAGCCTGTAAACGAGGTGTACGCCCGACATCTCCTCACAACTCGCCATCAACGTGCTGGGGAAATCGCTAGATGAGTATCTGGAAAAAACTGAACCTACTCGCAAGGAACTGCAGCTACCGGGACGTGACCACGGAGGAACACATGAATCTACAGATCCCGGACACCTACGTGGCTGCGGTCCGATCGGACTACATCAGGCAGTGCCTGCTGGAAAACGGGACCACTGACCTGCGGGAAAAGGTAAATCTAGCTACCTCGTTAGAGGTGGCTTACCAGAACCTGTGCGTTCCCCATGGGCCCGGCGAACCCCTCATGGACACCATCGTCGCGGCCCCGTCGGACCCGACTACGTCGCGGGCCTGTGCCGCGCGACTGCCAGTCCAGCCCCAGGAACCGCAGTGCTACTTCTGCGGCCAGGGTCAACACCCCCGGAAGTGTTGCCCGGACGGCACTGTGACGTGCTGCGACTGTGAGGAAAACGGGACACTTGGCCAGAGTATGTCTGGGCTGACCTGAAGCCCCGAAATCACCACTCACCAGGCCCGACCCGTGGACTCACAGGCCTGTAGACCCCGCAATGTGGCTGCGTGCCTGCCCGTAACGCCCCCATCAGACGTGTCATCAGTCTCGTGCGACTCGTGGGGGCTGCCATCTTGCCCGCCGGCTCCAACACCGACCGACACGTGCAACCGATGGGAGAGGCCATCTTGATCGCCATGTTCGACCTGGCCCGACACGTACGACCTGTGGGGGTGGCCATCTTCAATCCAGCCCGACACGGCTGCCATTTTGCGACCCTGATACCGCCGACCACGCTGGCTACACGCAGCTGGGCGCAGTTACCCTCGACCAGTCGCAGCCGAAGCACTTGAAAAACGCAATGATGGTCGTCCGGATCAACGGGCGCGAGACCCCCTGCCTTTTCGACTCCGGGAGCACGGAGAGCTTTGTCCACCCCGACAAGGTAAGGCGCTGCTCCCTTCCCATATACCCCGCATCCCAAACCATCTCCATTGCCTCCAGATCCCATTCGGTCCAGATCCGGTAGTGCTGTATTGCTCACCTCGCGATGCAGGGCGCCTGTTTTAAGTTTTACGTCCTCCTTCACCTCTGCGCCCCCTACTGCTTGGATTAGACTTCCATGCGTCACTGAGCCTGACCCTACAGTTCGGCGGACCCTTATCCCGCCCCCCCCCCTCACGGTATGTAGCCTCGCGCCCCTCAAGGTCTTCTCCCTCCCCCCCCCCCCCCCCCCCCCCCCCCCCCCCACCCTTCGCTCTTTGCAAACCTCACTCCCGACTGTAAGCCCATCACCACCAGGAGCAGGCGGTACAGTTCCCAAGATATGGCTTTTATCAAGTCGGAGGTCCAGCGACTGTTGAGTGAGGGGATCACAGAGGCCAGCAGCAACCCCTGGAGAGCGCAAATGGTGGTCGTCCAGACCGGGGAAAAGAACCGGATGGTTGTAGACTACAGCCAGACTATTAACCGGTTCACGCAAATGGATGCGTATCCCCTCCCCTGCATAGCGGAGATGGTCAACCAGATCACACAGTACCGTGTGTTCTCAACGGTCGATCTGAAGTCGGCCGACCACCAGCTCCCAATCCGCCCGGAAGAGCGCCACTACACTGCTTTTGAAGCAGCCGGCCGACTCTTCCACTTCCTCAGAGTCTCTTTCGGCGTCACTAATGGGGTCTCGGTTTTTCAGAGAACGATGGACCGAATGGTGGACCAGTACGGTTTGCGGGCTACATACCTGTACTTGGACAATGTCGCCATCTGCGGCCATGATCAGCAGGACTATGACGCCAACCTTCAGAGGTTCCTCCAGGCCTCCCAATCCCTCAACCTCACGTACAACAGAGATGTGCGTTTTCCGAATTACACGACTGGCCATACTCGGCTACGTCGTAGAGAACGGAATCCAAGGGCCCGACCCCGACCGTATGCGCCCCCTCACGGAACACCCCCTCCCCACAGCCTCAAGGCCCTCAAACGATGCCTGGGGCTGTTCTACTACTCCCAGTGGGTCCCCAATTATGGGGACAAAGCCCGCCCACTTATTCAAACCACCACTTTTCCCCTGACGGCTGAGACCCGCTCGGCCTTCAGCCGCATCAAGGCTGACATCACCAAGGCTGCTAGTCATGCGGTGGACGAGTCTGTCCCCTTTCAGGTAGAGAGCGATGCGTCAGACGTTGCACTGACCGCCACGCTCAACCAGGCGGGCAGGCCAGTAGCATTCTTTTCCAGAACCCGCCATGCTTCCAAGATCCGAAACTCCTCGGTCGAAAAGGAAGCACAAGCCATAGTAGAGCCGTGCAGCACTGGAGGCACTACCTAGCCGGTAGGAGGTTCACCCTCGTCACCGACCAGCGGTCGGTCACCTTGATGTTTGACCAGCACAATGGGGCAAAATAAAAAATGACAAAATCCTGAGGTGGAGGATCGAACTATCCACCTAAAATTACGATATTAAGGCCCGCAATCTGCCTTTCTCCACTGAGGAGGTCAAGGCCATGACCAAGGACTGCCAGGTCTGCGCGGAGCTCAAACCGCACTTCTACCGGCCAGACAAGGCCCGCCTGGTAAAGGCCTCCCGGCCCTTTGAACGCCTGAGCATGGACTTCAAAGGGCCCCTCCCCTCCACCAACCGTAATATATACTTTCTAACCGTCATTGACGAGTACTCCCGCTTCCCCTTTACAGTCCCCTGCCCCGACATGACCTCAGCCACTGTAATAAAGGCACTGCACAGCATCTTCACACTGTTCGGTTTCCCTGCCTACGTCCACAGCGACCAGGGTACATCGTTCATGAGCGATGAGCTGCGTCAGTACCTGCTCAGCAAAGGCATCGCCTAGAGCAGGACAACAAGCTATAACCCGCAGGGAAACGGGCAGGTGGAGAGGGAGAACGCGACGGTATGGAAGGTCGTCCTTCTGGCCCTCCGATCAAGAAGTCCCCCGACCCCCCCCGCTGGCAGGAGGTCCTCCCCGACGCCCTTCACTCCATTAGATTGCTCCTCTGTACAGCCACAAACGAGATCCTTCACGTTTGTTTGTCTTCCCTAGGAAGTCCATCTCCGGGGTCTTGCTTCCATCTTGGCTGACAACAGAGATGTGCGTTTTCCGAACTACACGACTGGCCATACGCGGCTACGTCGTAGAGAACGGAATCCGAGGGCCCGACCCCGACTATATGCCTGACCTCGACCCCCACCCCTTCTCATGTCCTTCTCCGGAGGCACATGAGCCATAAGACTGACCCCCTGGTCGAGAGGGTCCAGCTGCTGCACGCCAACCCCCAGTACGCCTGCATCGCACACCAGGACAGCACGATACGGTCTCCCTATAAGATCTAGCGCCAGCTGGTTCCCCTGCCAACGTGCCCCGCTGCCTACAGTCACCCCCTGGGTCTCCTGTCTTGGCCTGCGCCGGCACTGCCACCACCCCCTTGCCTACCCCAACTGCCTCCGACACACCGGGCTGAGGCTCAAGCTCCAGACACGACGCCCCTGGAGTCACCATCTGCAACGACCGTGCCCGCCGCATCGCCAGAGCTGAGGAGGTCTAAAAGATCGATCTGGCCTCCAGACAGACTGAATCTCTAATGGACCCCATGTCACCCCCGCTGGACTTGATTTTTTTTAAGAGGGGGTGAATGTACTTCACCTAATGCATGAGCTGTCTGTATAATAATGTGACCCATGACCTGGAAGTGATGATACGGGCTACTTCCAGGTACTGTACTGGAACCGCGCCCGGTGGGCTCCGCCTCTGGCTCCGCCCTCTCTGGGGCCATATATAGTCCAGCCACCTGTGGGTGGCACTCATTTGTACAGCCGACTCTGGTAGGCGAGTTCATAGATATTAAAGCCTAATGTTCACTCGATCGCACGGTGAATTGACGGTATCACAATAGGGAGGGCGTGGTCATTAGGATGTGCCTTTGGTCAGCGGCAGCCGTGCTAGCAGGTTACACTGGTGAACGGAAGTGAGGTGGTGGGGCAGAAGGTCAAGAGGAGTGGCCAGGGGGAGGGAGAGAAGGAAAGGGGAAGTGGGGGGGGGGTGGGGGGGGGAGGGGGAGAAGGAAAGGGGAGGAAGTGGGGGGGGGGGGGAGGAAGGGGAAAAGCGGGAAGGGTTTCTGCGACGGGGCAGGGGGTGAGAGATGACATGGTCATGGGCAAAGAAAGGGGCCATCTGGGATGGGCTAGGTACAGAGTGGAATTAAAGGGGCAGGAGTTAAGTGGGGAAAGATGACGGACGGTAGAGGGATTGGGAGGTGCAAGCCTCCAGTAACGTTGGTAACGTAGAACATCCGGGACTGAATGGGCCACTTAAAAGGTTGCAGGTATTCGCGCACCTCAGGAGCTGGAAAGTGTGGTAATTACCACTGTTGTATATATTAGGAGAGGTGTGGTAAGGCCCTGTATTAGAGGTACGGGGGGTAATCCCTGCCATATAAATATGTGTGCTCCCAGTACAGCAGCCATTTCGCCAGCTGCTGTAGGAGGCCACACATCTTGGTGTAATAAAGCCTCGATTACATCCAACTCTCGTCTTTGTGTAATTGATCGTGTATCAATTTATTACACTAATGTTTTCAGAAGATGGGCCTCCGCATAAAGCCGGATCGCCTGCAGCTGGATCCGCAATCAGGCAACACCAAAAGGACTTTGAACACTGGCTAGCTTGTTTCGAAGCGTACATCAGGTCTGCACCAGACCCAATTTCGGAAGCTCTGAAGATCCAGATCCTCTACTCGCGGCTGAGCTCCAGCGTTTTTCCGCTTATCCAGGACGCGCTGACCTACGATGAAGCCATGGCGCTACTGAAAGAGAATTACGCTCAATGGATGAACACGCTCTTCACCAGACACATACTCTCTACTTGTAGTCAGCTCTCTGGTGAGTCCGTAGAAGATTTCTGGCTTTAATTCCCCTGGTCAGAGACTGTGACTGTCAGGCCGTCACGGCCACGGAACATTCAAACCTCCTCATGCAGGACGCTTTCGTCACGGGGATAGGGTCCGACCACATCCGCCAGCGACTTTGAGAGGTCCACGCTCGACCTCGCGGAAACCAAAAAGCTGGCGCTATCGATGACAATCGCCTCGCGCATATCCAGGCCTATTCCCCCAGCCGCGCGGCCCACCCTCCTACGCATCGTGGACTCTGCAGACGGCCGCCCCACCGGGGACCCCACTCAGCCAATCCTACGCCTGTGCCACGCGCCAGCCAGCCAACCCCGGGGCCCCAGATGTTACTTCTGTGGGCAGCAAAAACACCCCCGCCAACGCTGCCCGGCCAGCAGCGCCCTTTGCAAGGCCTGCGGCAAGAGGGGGCACTTCGCCGCGGTGTGCCAGGCCCGCTATCACCCCAACCTGCCCACCCCCCCCCTGCGTACGGACAGTGGGCGCTGCCATCTTCCATCCTCGTACCATGTGCAGCCATGGACGCCGCCATCTTTTTCAGTCCGCGCCACGTGGGCGCCGCCATCTTGTCCACCTCAGGATATTCAGGCGCCGCCATCTTGTCTCCCCCATGGCATATGGGCGCCACCATCGTACCAGGACCCGTGCCCCCCGGGCACCTCATCGTCCAACACCAGCGACGACCAGCCACGACTCGCCTTGGTCACAATTGACCAGTCTTGCCCGCACAATCTCGCCACCGCCTCGACAAGCGTGAAGATCGATGGGCACAAGATCTCCTGTCTGCTGGACTCCGGGAGCACCGAAAGCTTCATCCATCCCGATATGGTAAGGCGCTGCTCCCTCGCGGTACACCCCGCCAATCAGAGAATCTCCCTGGCCTCCGGATCCCACTCCGGGGGTACTGTATAGCCATGTTCACAGTCCAGGGCGTAGAATTCAGCGGCTACCCACTCTACGTCCTCCCCAACCTCTGTGCTGCCCTGCTACTCGGGCCTGGACTTCCAGTGTAACCTCCAAAGCCTAACAGTGCAATTCGGCGGGCCCTACCACCCTTACTGTGTGCGGCCTCGTCGACCCTAAAGGCCGACCCACCTTCCCTATTCGCAAACATAACCCCGGATTGCAAACCCGTCGCCACCAGGAGCAGACGTTACAGTGCCCAGGACAGGACCTTCATCAGGTCCGAGGTCCAGCGGCTACTTCGGGAAGGCATCATCGAGGCCAGCAACAGCCCCTGGAGAGCCCAAGTGGTAGTGGTGAAAACTGGGGAGAACACCGAATGGTCGTGGACTACAGCCACACCATGAATCGGTACACACAGCTCGACGCGTACCCCGTCCCACGCATATCTGATATGGTCAATCAGATTGCACAGTACCGGGTCTTCTCAACTGTAGACCTAAAATCCGCCTACCATTAGCTCCCCATCCGTAGGCGGACCGCCCATGAAATAAAATGAAAATCACTTATTGTTACAAGTAGGCTTCAAATGAAGTTACTGTGAAAAGCCCCTAATCGCCACATTCCGGCGCCTGTTCGAGGAGGCTGGTACGAGAATTGAACCGTGCTGTTGGCCTGCCTTGGTCTGCTTTCAAAGCCAGCGATTTAGCCCAGTGCTAAACCAGCCCTTACCCTGCCTTCGAGGCAGATGGCCGCCTCTACCATTTTCTTAGAGTTCCCTTCGGCGTCACCAACGGGTCTCGGTCTTCCAAAAGGAGATGGACCGAATGGTCGACCAGTATGGACTACGGGCCACTTTCCCGTACCTAGACAATGTCACCATCTGCGGCCACGATCAGCAGGACCACGACGCCAACCTTGCCAAATTTCTCCACACCGCCACTCTCCTAAACCTCGCCTGTAACAAGGAGAAGTGCGTATTCAGCACGAACCGCTTAGCCATCCTCAGCTATGTGGTCCAGAACGGTAGTTCTGGGGCCCAACCCCGACCGCATGGAACTCCCCCTTCCCCACTGCCCCAAGGCCCTCAAACGCTGCCTGGGATTATTTTCTTTCTACGCCCAGTGGGTCCCAAACTATGCGGACAAGGCTCGTCCACTCATCCAGTCCACTCTTTTCCCTCCTGATGGCCGAGGCTCACATGCCTTCAACCATATTAGGGCCGACATCGCCAAGGCCGCGATGCACGCAGTCGACGAGACGTTACGCTTTCAAGTGGAGAGCGACGCATCAGACGTCGCCTAGCCGCCACCTCAACCAGGCAGGCAGGCCTGAGGCATTCTTTTAACGAACCCTTCATGCTTCCGACATTCGACACTCCTCCGTCGAAAAGAGGCCCAGGCCATCGTTGAAGCTGTGCGGCATTGGAGGCATTACCTGGCCGGCAGGAGTTTCACTCTCCTCACTGACCAACGGTCGGTAGCCTTCATGTTTAACAACACACAGCGGGCAGATCAAAACGATAAAATCTGGCGGTGGAGGATCGAGCTGTCCACCTACAACTACAAGATTTTGTATCGCCCCGGTAAGCTCAACGAGTCCCCCGATGCCCTATCCCGTGTTACATGTGCCAGCGCACAGGTGGACCGACTCCGGACTCTGCACGACAACCTTGTCACCCGGGGGTCACACGGTTGTACCACTTCATGAAGGCCCGCAATCTGCCCTACTCCGTCCAGGAAGTACGGGCAATCACCAGAGACTGCCAGGTCTGTGCGGAGTGCAAGCTGCACTTCTACCGGCCGGACCGCGTGCGCCTGGTGAAGGCCTCCCACTCCTTTGGACGCCTCAGCGTGGACTTCAAAGGGCCCCTGCCCTCCACCGACCGAAACACACATTTCCTCAGTGTGGTTGATGAGTACTCCAGATTCCCCTTCGCCATCCCATGCCCGACATGACGTCTGCCACCGTCAGCAAAGCCCTCAACACCATTTTCGCTCTGTTCGGTTTCCCCCGCCTACATCCACAGCAACAGGGATCCTCATTCATGAGTGATGAGCTGCGTCAGTTCCTGCTCCACAAGGGTATCGCCTCGAGCAGGACGACCAGCTATAACCCCCGGGGAAACGGACAGGTGGAGAGGGAGAACGGGACGGTCTGGATTCAACTCTCGTCTTTGTGCAATTGATCGTGCATCAGAAAGCAGGGGTGGTCTTTTTGCAGGAGACACACCTCCATGTGAAGGACCAGGTTAGGTTAAGGAAGGAGTGGGTTGGGCAGATTTTTCACTCGGGGTTTGATTCGAAATCGAGGGGTGTGGTGATTTTAATGAGCAAAAAAATGGGACTCGTGAGTGCAAAGGAGGTGAGGGATCCAGGTGGGAGATATGTAATTGTGAGTGAGGGTATTGGAAGAGGCACCGGTAGTGTTGGTAAATGTGTATGCCCCAAATTGGGATGATGTGGGTTTTATGACAGGGTTGCTGGCAGCAATCCCGGATTTAGCCACGTACCAGTTGATCAGGGGAGGAGATTTTAACTGTATCCTGGTGCCGAGGGCAGATAGATCGAGCCCCAGGTTGATGGGTAGGGTACGAATGGCATGGGAGCTGGGGGGGGTTTATGGAGAGGATGGGTATGGTGGATCCATGGCACTTTCAGAACCCAGGGAGAACGGAGTATTCCTCCTTTTCACGGCGTTTATAAAGGTGTATTCGAGTATTGATTAGTTTGTAGTTGAGACGGGAGATTTTGGTTGGGGTGGAGGGGGCAGAGTATGCGGGGATAGTTATCTCGGACCATGCACCCTACTGGCTGGATATTCGGTTCAGTATGGGACAAGAGCAGAGGCCGGGGTGGAGGTTTGACTCGGGATTGTTGGCGGATGGGGGTTTTGTGATAAAGTGCAGGCGGCGATTAAGGATTATGTGAGTTCAATCTGAATGGGGAGTGTCGGCGGGCATTTTTGGGAAGCACTGAAGGCAGTGGTCTGGGGAGAAATTATCTAATTTACGGTTTGTGCGAATAGGAAAGGAGGGTGGAATGTGACCGTGTAGTGAGTGAGATCGTGGAGGTGGACATAATATTCGAGGGTGCCCACCGTGGAGGGATTAGCGAGGAGGAAAATGTTGCAGGGGCAGATTGACAGGCTGACAATGGGGAGGGCGGTAGGGCAACTGCGTAGGGCAAGAGGGGTGCAGTACGAGTATGGGGAGAAGACGAGCCGCATGCAGAGCAGGTTGCGTCCAGGGAAATATTGAAGATACAGACTGGGGCTGGGGATGTGGTGTCAGAGCCAAGGAAGATAAATGATGCATTTAGAGGGTATTACCAGGGACTTTATGATGTAGTCCGAGGAGGAGAAGAGGGGGACATGGGGTGGTTTCTGGATGAGCTGGAATTTCCCCAGGTGAAGGAAGCAAAGAGGCAGGCATTGGAGGAGCCTTGGGGCTGAGGGAGGTGCTGGATCCTATCAGGGGTATGAAGTTGGGGAAAGGCCCTGGGCCGATGGGTAGACCCGGCGGAATTTGCAATGGACCTGGCACTACATCTGTTGGGGGGCGTTTAATGAAGCCTGGAGAAGGAGGAGTTGCCGGGATACGATGAAGCAGGCGGTAATCACACTAATCCCAAAAAAAGCAAAGGTCTGGTGGAATGTGGGTCGTATAGACCCATATCGCTATTGAACACAGATGTGAAAGTATTGGCTAAATTGTTGGCGGGAGGATGGAGGATTGTGTCCCCAGGGGTGGCTGCAGAAGATCAACAGGCTTCGTGAAAGGCAGGCAGCTCCTGAGTAATATAAGACAGCTGTTGAATGTGGTGATGAATCCATCGGGGCTCTGGTGCCGGACGTGGTGGTGTCCATGGACGCGGAGAAAGTATTTGATCGGGTGGAGTTGTGGTACTTGTTCAAAGTTTTGGGTTTGGGGCCGAGATTTGTGGTATGGATACGGTTGCTGTATGTGGCGCCAAGAGCGAGGGTGAGGACGAATGATATGAGCTCACGAAGCTTTGACTTACACGGGTACAGAGGCATGGATGCCCGCTGTCGCCGCTGCTGTTTGCGCTGGCCATAGAGCCATTGGCGATGACTCTCAGGGGATCGGCAGAGTGGCAGGGGATAATGAGACAGAGGGAGCATCGGGTGTCGCTCTATGCCGATGACCTCTTGCTGTATGTTTCGGATCCGTTGGAGAGTATGGGAAGGGTTATCGGCCTGTTGGGGAGGTTTGGAGGGCTCTCGGGATACAAGCTGAATGTAGGGAAAAGCAAAGTATTCCCGGTGAATGAGCTGGCACAGCGGGCTAATTTAGGGGGGTAGCGAGGGATAGGTTTAGGTACTTGGGATTCAGGTAGCGAGGGAATGGATGGGCTCAATAATGGAACTTAACGAAGCTGGTGAAGGAAGCGAAGGAGGATCTTAAGAGGGTGGGATACACTGCACTTAACACTGGCGGGGAGGGTCAAGTGGTGAAAATGAATATTCTGCCGAGGTTCTTGTTTATCTTTCAGGCTCTCCCATCCAAAAGAAACTCTGACCTCCGTTCCATAGCAGGAGGGGGTGGGGAAAGACTATATTCAAGAGGCATCGAACATTGGTCGATAACTGTCTGCCGTTAATAAAGCCTGTCTGATCTTCCAATATTATAACCGGAAGACAGGGCTCCATTCGGGATAACAGGATTTTAGCCAGTAGTTTAATGCCTGTGTTAAGGAGTGAAATGTCACTGGTTATTCAGCGATTATGATCTCGGCCATGCTCCTCACTGGGTTGACCTGCAGGTCAGTATAGATAGCAAGCAGCGCCCACAATGGAGGTTGGATGTGGGGCTGTTGGCGGATGGAGTGGTGTGCGGGGAGGCTGAGGAGGTGCATGCTGAACTACCTGTAGGTAAACGACATGGGGGAGGTCTCAGCAGCGGTGGTCTGGGAAGCGGCTGAAGGCAGTGGTGATAGGAGAGCTGATCTCGATCCGGGCTCACAGGGACAGGATGGACAGGGCAGAGACGGACCGACTGGTAAAAGAGATTCTACGAGGTGGGTAGGAGGTATGCGGAGGCTCCAGAGGCAGGGCTGTTAAGGGAACGCCGGAGGCTGCAGGCCGAATTTGGTTTGTTAATCACAGGAAGGGCAGTGGAGCAGCTCAAAGGTGAAGGGGGCGATTTATCAGCACAGCGAGAAGGCCAGTAGGATGCTTGCACAGCAGCTCAGAAAGAGGGAGGCAGCTAGAGAAATAGGGGAAAGTTATTAATGGGGATGGGAACTTAGTTGAGGACACGGCGGGGTGATCAAGACCTTTCGGGACTTTTATAGTAGTTTATACAGGTCGAACCCCCTGCGGGGCCGGAGGGGATGAGGCACTTTTTGGATGGGTTGACTTTCCCGAAGGTGGATGGGGAGCTGGTAGAAGGGCTGGGGGCCCCGATCGGGCTGGAGGAGATAGTGGAGGGTTTGAAGGCCATGCAGTCGGGTAGGCCCCGGGAACAGACGGGTACCCAGTCGAGTTCTATAAAATGTTCCCTGGAATATTGGGGCCGGTGCTGATGAAGGTCTTGAACGAGGCCAAGGAAAGAGGGGTGTTATCCCATGACGATGTCACAGGCCATGATCTCGCTCATTCTGAAAAGGACAAGGACCCAGAGCTGTGTGGTTTTTATAGGGCTGATATCCTTGCTGACGTGGATGCCAAACTTCTGGCTTCTAGGATTGAGGACTGTGTACCGGACGTTATAGGGAGGACCAGACAGGGTTCGTTAAGGGTAGGCAGCTGGGGTCCAATGTAAGAAGGTTGCTAAACGTGATCATGATGCACCCAGAAGGTAGGGAAGTTGAAGTGGTGGTTGCGATGGACGCGGAAAAAGCCTTCGACCCGGGGTCGAGTGGGGTTACTTATGGAAGGTGCTGGAGTGGTTCGGGTTTGGGAGGGGCTTTGTTGATTGGGTTAGGTTGCTGTAACCGAGCTCCGGTAGCTACTGTACGGACAAACAGGACGACTTCGGAATATTTCAAGCTACACCGGGGGACGAGACAGGGATGATGTCCCCTCTCCCCACTGCTGTTTGCGCTGGCGATAGAGCCACTGGCAATTGCTCTGAGGGCCTCAAGGGGCTGGAAGGGGTTGGTCCAAGGGAGCAGAGTCTCGCTGTATGTGGATGATTTACTGTTGTATGTCTCAGACCCAATGGAAGGGATGGGGGAAATTTTGGGAATCTTGGGGAATTCGGCGGTTTTCGGGGTACAGCTTAATATGGGGAAGAGCGAGTTGTTTGTGGTCCAGGCGAGAGATCAGGAGAGGCAATTGGGGGATCTGTCATTTAGATTGGGTAGGGGACAGTTTTAGGTACTTGGGTATTCAAGTGGCGAGGGATTGGGACAGGCTACACAAATTGAACCTGGCCCAGTTTGTGGACCAGATGAAGGAGGATTTCCGGAGATGGGACGCGCTCACCCGTTGTCTCTGACGGGTAGGGTGCAGTCAGTAAAATGACGGTCCTCCCGAGGTTCCTTTTTGTTTTCCAATGCCTCCCATCTTCATCCCGCGGTCCCTTTTAAGTGGATCAATACCGCCGGCGCAGTACTCCACCAGTCCAGTGGTGTTGGCGGCCCTGAGAGTCTGGGGGCAGTGGAGGACACATGTGGGAGCAGAGGGGGCATCGGTGTGGTCCCCAATCTGCGACAACCATCGGTTTGCCCCGAGGAGGATGGACGTGGGATTCTGAATTGGCAGAGAGTGGGGATTGACAGGATGGGGGACTTGTTTTTGGAGGGTAGCTTCCCGAGTATCGTGGACTTTGTGTGGGGGGCAAGTCCCCGCAGGTTAAGAGGGCAATGCTTGAGCGGAGTCAGGGGGATGGTGGGCTGGCGCTGCCGAATTTCAGTAATTACTATTGGGTGGCTAAACATAGCCATGGTTAGGAGGTGGCTGGTGGGGGGTGAGCTGGCTGGGTGCGCATGGAGGCGGCATTGTGCAAGGGCACAAGTTGAGGGGCATTGGTGACGGCGCCCCTGCCGTTCCCGCCAGTGCGGTACTCCACCAGTCCAGTGGTGGTGGCATCCTGGGGGCAGTGGAGAAGACATGTGGGAGCAGAGGGGGCATCAGTGTGGTCCACAATCTGCGACAACCATCGGTTTGCCCCGGGGAGGATGGGCGGGGGGGGTTCTGAAATTTGGTGGAGAGCAGGGATTGACAGGATGGGGGACTTGTTCTTGGAAGGAAGCTTTCCGAGTATGAAGGCACTGAGGAGAAGTTTTGCATTGGCGGGGGAAATGAATTCCGATATTATAGGTATGGGACTTTTTGCGGAAGTAGGTACCCCAACCTTCCCACTCCTGCCGCTAAGGGGGACTCCGGATAGGGTGGTATCCAGAGGGTGGGTAGGGGAGGGAAGCGTCTCGGACTCTATAAGGAGCGTATGGGTTCGGAGGAGATGCAAACCGAGGAGCTGAAGCAAAAGTGGGAGAAGGAGATGGGGGGAGAGATAGAGGACGGCCTTTGGGTATACACGTTAGGAAGGGTCATATTACTGCAACATGTGTCAGGCTCAGCCTTATCCAATTTAAGGTTGTTCACCGGGCTCACATGACAGTGGCCCGGATGAGCAGATTCTTTAGGGTGGAGAATGGGTTTGCCGGGGGGGGCAGCGAATCATGTCCATATGTTCTGGCATGTCCAAAACTGAGGGGATTTTGGCAGGGGTTTGCTGACGCCATGTCCACAGTATTAAATGTGAGGGTGGCAATGAGTCCGGAGGTGACGATTTTGGGGTATCACAGGATCCCGGAATCCAGAGGTGAAAGAGGCAGATGTTCTGGCCTTTGCTTCCCTGGTAGCCCGGAGGCGGATATTGCTGGCATGGAGCGACTCGAAGCCCCTGAAATCAGAGACCTGGCTTCGGACATGGCTGGCCTTCCTCTGCCTGGAGAAAATTAAGTTCGCCATGAGAGGGTCTCTGCTGGGGTTCACCCGGAGGTGGCAACCGTTCATCGACTGCTTCCTCGCAGAGAACTAATCGTCAGCAGAAAGGGGGGGGGGTTAGGTTAGGTGGGTAAGTAATGGCAAGGCCTGTGGGAGAGGGAGGTGGAATTTGCACATGTTAATATTTTTCTTATGTATAGTGTTGATTTTGTTGTTGAAATGCCAAAGAAATATCTCAATAAAACGTTATTTTTTAAGAAAAGGAGTGAAATGGTCAATGTGACCCACACTCTACTGGGTCCCTTATCCTCTTTAAAGGAGCACAGAGATTGTGGCTTGGGTGAAGTTGGAGGTAGTAATCCCTTAGACACCAAATATTTGAACATGGCCAATAATAATAATAATAAGCTCTTATTGTCACAAGTATGAAGTTACTGTGAAAAAGCCTCTAGTCACCACATTCCGGTGCTTTTCGGGTAAAGCTGGTATGGGAATTGAACCCGCGCAGCTGACCTTGTTCTGCATCACAAACCAGCTGTTTAGCCCACTGAGCTAAACAAGCCCTTGTATAGTCGAGATGTGAGCTTTCAGAGATCGTAATAAAATTGGGGAGGGGGGGCAGCACAGTGGTGCAGTATTAGCACCTGCTGCCTCACGGCGCCGAGGTCCCAGGTTTGATCCCGGCTCTGGGTCACTGTCCGTGTGGAGTTGCACATTCTCCCCGTGTCTGCGTGGGTTTCGTCCCATAACCCAAAAGATTGGCAGAGTAGGTGGATTAGGCCCCTTAATTGGAAAAATGAATTGGGTACTCTAAATTTAAACAAAAATAAAAAAAATTAAATTGGGTTGCAAAGCCATTAGGACCGGGGGCTTTGCCAGATTGCAGCCGACCAATACATTTTTGTTTCCTGCCCTCCTCAATGGTTGGGATGTGCGGACTATCCAGAAATCTCATCATGTCTGAGGTGTGTGGTGGAGACTCTGACTCGTATAGCTCATGATAATACGAACTGAAAACCGCATTAGCCTGGAGAGGGGCTGACACTAAGTTGCCTTCCTTATTCCAAATCCGAGGGATTGCTCTGGTGGTAGTCTGCTTCTTGAGTTGTTGTGCGAGAGGATGAACTGCTTATCCTGTGTTCATATGTGTCCTGGAACATCGGAACTGATGCACCACTTTAATCATAGAAATCAACTTGAAATGAAGCTGTAAATATTTTTCCGTGCATCAGTAGATCCGACATCGGGGCAATTGAATATTGGTGGTCAACCTCCAAGATGGGATCCACTAGCTTGTCATTCCGCTCTCTCCTTTTTCATGATGTGAGCTTATATGAGATAATTCTCCTCCCCCCCCCCCCCCCCCCCCCCCCCCCCCCCCCTCCGCGCCAGCCTTGAGACGGCTTTAGGGTTTTACCTGGAGAAGGAGATTTTGACTCTATTTTATTGAGTTTGATAAAGTCTGCTATGGCAGCAGACAACCGGTCACAATTTATCATCAGACAGCAAAGTGGTGTCTTGGTCTCCAGGTAGGGCGTTTTGAAAGGACCAAAATCAAAATGAAAATCAACAATGAGGGGCATGATCAGAGATGACATTGCCAAGTATTCAGCTGCCATCACTGAGGGGATGAGGGATTTTTTTTTTTGAAATAATTTTTATTGAAAAATTTGAATTTATACAACAATAACGCACCTTAGATAAAATACAAAAATAACAATAATATTAACAATCATAAACATTCGCCCCACCTCCATGAACAACACAGCATTTTAACAACAACGCAAATTAACACAATATAAAGTTACAGAATAGACACCACAATAAGGAAACACCCCCCCCCCCCCCCCCCCCCCCTCCCCGGGTTGCTGCTGCTATTGACCAAGATACCTATCTTTGAGCCAGGAGTCCAGAAAAGGCTGCCATCATTTATACAGTAGTCCCCCTTTATAACGCGGGTGTTGGGGTCCAAGACAGCCACCCGCGTTGTATCCGAGCCGCGGATATCCATGATGGGGGTTTTAAATTTATTTTAAAATCTATGCTAGCGCTTCCCATTGTGAGTCTACGGGGGGCGGGGGGAGAGGTCAGACCCCCGTAGACTCACAATGGGAAGCGCTAGCATAGATTTAAATAAATTTAAAACCCCCATCGTGGATCCAATTAAAAGTGTCAATTTCAGCAGCCAGCTCACTTTGATCCGGAGAGGGAAGCTGCTCTCTCACTGAAACAATCAGCCGGCCGCTGAAATTGACACTGCCCGCTGCTCTCTCCCTCCAATCCAACTTTTAAGTTTTAATGTTTCTGATTGGAGGGAGAGAGCAGCGGCAGTGTCAATTCAGCGGCCGGCTGATTGCTTCAGTGAGAGAGCAGCTTCCCTCTCCGGATCAAAGTGAGCCGGCCGCTGAAATTGACACAACTGACAGTTGGGGTCCATAAGCCCCCCCCCCGCGGTATGTCGCGAACCGCGGTATTGCGGAGCGCGGTATAACGGGGGACTACTGTAGAACCCTTGTATTGATCCTCTCAGGGCAAATTTGACCCTTCCCAGTTTTATAAATCCCGCCATGTCACTGATCCAGGTCTCCACATTTGGGGGCCTTGCATCCTTCCACTGTAGCAGAATCCTTCGCCGGGCTACTAGGGACGCAAAGGCCAGGACACCGGCCTCTTTCGCCTCCTGCACTCCCGGCTCTACCGCAACTCCAAATATCGCGAGTCCTCACCCTGGTTTGACCCTGGATCCAACCACCCTCGACACCGTCCCCGCCACCCCCTTCCAGAATTCAAGTGCTGGGCATGCCCAGAACATATGGGCATGGTTCGCTGGACTCCCCGAACATCTGGTGCACCTGTCCTCGCCCCCGAAGAACCTACTCATCCTAGTCCCGGACATGTGGGCCCGGTGCAGCACCTTAAATTGGATGAGACTAACCCTCGCACATGAGGAGGAAGAGTTGACTCTCTCCAAGGCATCCGCCCAAGTCCCGTCCTCTATCTGCTCCCCGAGTTCCTCCTCCCATTTAGCCTTCAGCTCCTCCACTAACGACTCCTCCACCTCCTGCATTACCTTATAGATGTCAGACACCTTCCCCTCTCTGACCCACACCCCCGAAAGCACTCTGTCCATCGTCCCCTGCAAGAGCAGCAAAAGGAATCCCTCTACCTGTCGCCTAGCAAACGCCTTTACCTGCAAGTATCTGAACATGTTTCCTTGGGGAAGGCCAAATTTATCTTCCAGTTCCCCCAGGCCCGCAAACCTCCCGCCAATAAACAGGTCCCTCAATTTGCTGATGCCCGCCCTTTTGCCACCCCCTAAATCCCCCATCCTTGTTCCCCGGGATGAACCGATGGTTGCCACCCAGTGGAGCCTCCATCGAGCCCCCTGTTTCCCCCCTATGCCGCCCTCCACTGTCCCCAGATTCTTAGGGTCGCCGCCACCACCGGGCTCGTGGTAAACCTCTTAGGGGAGAGCGGCAACGGCGCCGTTACCATGGCACCCAGGCTCGTACCTCTACATGACGCCATCTCCATTCTTTTCCACGCCGCCCCTCCCCCTCCACCCATTTACGTACCATTGACACATTGGCCGCCCAATAGTACCCCAGAAGGTTGGGCAGCGCCAGCCCGCCTCTATCCCTCCCTCGCTCCAGGAACCCCTCTTCACTCTCGGAGTCCCATGCGCCCACACAAAGCTCAAAATACTGCTAGTCACTCTCCTAAAGAAGGCCCTGGGGATAAAGATGGGCAGGCACTGAAAGAGGAACAAGAACCTCGGAAGCACCGTCATTTTGACGGACTGTACCCTCCTCGCCAACGATAATGGCAGCATGTCCCACCTCTTGAACACCTCCTCCATCTGATCTACAAGTCTGGTGAAATTATGCTTGTGAAGAGTCCCCCAGTCCCTGGCCACCTGCATCCCCAGGTACCTAAAGCTCTCCCCTGCCCGCCTAAGCGGGAGCCTACCAATTCCTTCCTCCTGGTCTCCAGGGTGGACCACAAACACCTCACTCTTGCCTAAATTTAATTTATAACCTGAAAAGGTCCCGAACTCAGCTAGCAGCTCCATCACCCCCGGCATCCCTCCCACCGGGTCCGCCACATACAGTAACAGGTCATCGGCATACAACGACGCCCTATGTTCCTCTCCACCTCTCTGAATCCCTCAACGCCATCACCAGCGTCTCGATTGCCAGTGCAAACAACAAGGGGGACAGGGGGCCAACCCTGCCTGGTCCCTCGGTAAGCCGGAAGTACTCCGACCTCCTCCTATTCGTGGTCATGCACGCCATCGGGGCCTCATATAGCAGCCTTACCCATCTAATGAACCCTTCACCAAATCCAAACCTCCCCAACACCTCCCATAGGTACCCCCCACTCCACTCTATCGAAGGCCTTCTCCGCATCCAGAGCCACCACTATCTCTGCCTCCCCCTCAATCGCCGGCATCATGATGACATTCAACAATCTCCGCACATTCATGTTCAGCTGCCCTTCCCTTCACAAAACCTGTCTGGTCCTCGTGCACAACCCCTGGCACACAGTCCTCTATCCTGGTGGCCAGGATTTTTGCCAGCACCTTAGCATCCACGTTGAGGAGAGATATGGGCCTGTATGAACCACACTGCTGGGGGTCCTTGTCCCTCTTGAAAATTAACGAGATCATCGCCCGCGACATCGTCGGGGCAAAAGTCCCCCCTTCCCACGCTTCGTTGAGTGTCCGCACCAGCAAGGGGCCCACTAGGTCCACAAACTTTTTATAAATTCCACCGGGAACCCATCCGGCCTCGGTGCCTTCCCTGACTGCATCTGCCCGATCCCCTTAACTAGCTCCTCCAGCTCAATCGGCGCACCCAACCCCTGGAGCTGGTTTAGCTCACCAGGCTAAATCGCTGGCTTTTAAAGCAGGCCAGCAGCACGGTTCGATTCCCGTGCCAGCTTCCCCGGACAGGCGCCGGAATGTGGCGACTAGGGGCTTTTCACAGTAACTTCATTGAAGCCTACTCGTGACAATAAGCGATTTTCATTTTCATTTCCACCTTCTCCTCCTGCACCTTCGGGAAAGAAAGCCCGTCAAGGAACCTCTCCATTCCCCTCCTCTCCCCCGTTGGCTCCGACCGGTACAGTTCCCCGTAAAAGTCCTTGAAGACCTCATTCACCTCTACCCCCCTTCCGCACTACATTCCCACTCTTATCTCTCACTCCAGCAATTTCCTTAGCCGCATCCCGCTTGCTGAGCTGATGAGCCAGCATCCTACTTGCCTTTTCACCATGTTCGTACACTGCCCCTTGTGCCTTCCTCCACTGTGCCTCCACCTTTCTAGTGGTCAGCAAATCAAATTTAGCCTGCAGGCTGCGCCTCTCCCCCAACAGTCCCTCCTCTGGTGCCTCTGCATACCTCCAGCATCTTTCCCACCAGTCTATCCCTCTCACTCTTCTCGCTCCTCTCCCTATGTGCCCGGATGGATATCAGCTCCCCACGAATCACTGCCTTCAGGGCTTCCCAGACCATCCCCACCTGAACCTCCCCCGTATCATTCACCTCGAGGTACCCCTCAATACTTGCCCGGACCCTCCTACACACCTCCTCCTCCGCCAACAACCCCACATCCAACTGCCACAACGGGCGCTGGTCCCGCACCTCCCCCATCTCCAACTCTATCCAATGCGGAGCGTGGTTGGAGATTGCAATGGCCAAATACTCGGCCTCCTCCACTCTCGGAATCAGTCCCCTACTCACCACGAAGAAATCTATCCGAGAGTAGACCCTATGTACGTGGGAGAAGAAAGAGTGCTCGCGTGCCCTCGGCCCTCACAAACCTCCATGGATCCACCCCACCCATCTGGTCCATAAACCCTCTCAGTACCTTGGCCGCCGCCGGCCTCCTACCCGTCCTAGAGCTGGACCGATCCAGTGAAGGATCCAACACCGTATTAAAGTCCCCCCCATGATCAGACCTCCCGCCTCCAGATTTGGGACCCGTCCCAACATACGCCTCATAAAGCCCGCATCGTCCCAATTTGGGGCATACACACTAGCCAGTACCACCTTCTCTCCTTGTAGCCTGCCCCTAACCATAACATACCTACCACCCTTATCCGCCACCACCTCCGATGCCTCAAACAACACATTTTTCCCCACCAGAATCGCCACTCCCCGGCTCCTCACATCCAACCCAGAGTGGAAAAACCTGCCCCACCCATCCCTTCCTCAGGCGGACCTGGTCCTCCACCTACAGGTGGGTCTCCTGAAGCATTGCCACATCTGCCTTTAGCCCCTTCAGATGAGCCAGTACCCTCGACCGCTTCACCGGCCCATTCAACCCTCTCGCATTCCAGGTGACCAACCGGATCAGAGGGCGTCCCGCCCCCCCCCCCCGTCGACTAGCCATAGCCCGTCGACTGCCTGCCCCAGGCCAGCACCCCCTGCCCGACCCAGTCCCCACAGCGACAACACCTCACCTCTGTCCCCCCCAGCCCCCACCAGCTCCTTGACCCTACCAGCAGCAACCCGGTATTCCCCTTTCCCCCCCTCCCTTCCCCCCCAGGCTAGGAACCCTCCCAGCCGCGAACCGTCCTCCATTGTACTTCCGTGGGTCAGCTAACTTCTGCTGACCCCAGAAACTCCCGCCAATAACCCGACCCCTCCCAAAGTGGGAACATCCCCCAATCTATCCCTCCTCCAGGCACCGCTCCAGCGCGGGGAAGAACCAGTTAAGGCCCCGCCTCCCCCCATCACCGTCTCCGCCCCCCCCGCCCCGCAGCGCGGGAAACCAGAGGAAAGCCCGCGCTTTCGTACTGCCCCACCACACCCTTCTGACGCAGCTCCCAAATACCAGCCCCACTCCATACCCCCAACCTGACATAGAATACAACAAACCCCCCCGACCCTCCCCACAAGATACACAACTCAAACAATGGCCCACAGCAAAAAAAAACATAGCAGAACAACACCCCCGTAAATAACCATATCAAATTGCAAAAGTACAAAAAAAAAGAGAACACAGCAACAGCAGAATCCAGCGCTAAAATATTACAACCGACCCCGCAACCCCCAACCCCTAGTTCAAGTCCAGTTTCTCCGTCCGCACGAAGGCCCACGCCTCCTCCGGGGAATCGAAATAATAATGCCGGTCCGAATAAGTTACCCACAGGCGCGCGGGCTGCAACATTCCAAACGTTATCTTTTGCTTGTAAAGCACATCTTTCGTCCGATTAAATCCGGACCGCCGCTTAGCCACCTCCGCACTCCAATCCTGGTAGATCCGTACTACCCCATTCTCCCACTTTTTGCTCTTCACCTTCTTGGCCCAGCGCAGCACACACTCCCGATCACTGAACCCGTGGAACCTCACCAGCACCGCACGCGGGGGTTCAGTTTCCTTAGGCCTCCTGGCCAGCACCCTGTGCGCTCCCTCCAGCTCCAAGGGCAGATGGAAAGACCCGGCCCCCACTAGCGAGTTCAACATTACAGCCACGTAGGTTGTCAGGTCCGACCCCTCTGCAAGGCCCAAGATCCGCAGGTTTTTCCGCCTCATGCGGTGATCAAGCTCCTCGAAGCGGTCCTGCCACTTCTTATGGAGTGCCTCGTGCCCCTCCACCTTACTCACGAGGACCACAGCCTCCTCCTCTCATTCAGTGGCCTGCGTCTGCAACTCCTTGATGGCAGCACCCTGGGTGGTCTGAATCTCCGACAGCCTTCTGTTTGTTTCCTGCAGAGAGCTCAGTACCTCAGCCTTGAAGTCTGTGAAGCAGCGCAGGAGATTAGCTTGTTGCTCCTGGGCCCACAGCCTCCACTCCTCTGGAGCTCCTCCGGCTGCCATCTTGGATTCCTTCCCCCATTTTTTCTGGGGAGCTGCTGCCGTTTATTCCCCCTTTCCACTCTGAGTTCGAGTCATGGACTGCGGGGAAAGTCGTTCAGCACACCTTCCCCCACCGGGAGACGTCGAAAAATTTCCGTTTTGGGCTCTAAAAAGAGCCGAAAAGTCCATTTAAAACGGGAGCTCCCAAATGTGTGGCTTCCTACATCATCGCAGCCACCGGAAGTCGCTCAGGAGATGAGGGATTTGTCCACAATAAAATAAATCAATTCTGGAGTAGGCATGGTGAACAGGTGGAAACCAAAGAAAATACTTTGCTGTTTGGATGCAGAAAACACCATGGGTCAACCTTCCATTCACCCCCACCCCAATCCATTCTGTGAAAGAGGCCAATGCCCTGGATATCCCAGATTGGGTCAGAGATTTGGGTCCAATTGAGGATCCACGGAACAGTTTAGGATCATCCGTGTGTCTAAGTCAAGGAGGAAGTTCACCAGGGAGTTTATAAAATTCCAGTCACCCCAGTTGGGAGCATAACTATTTACTAAAATAACAAGTGTTTTCCAGTCAACCGCAGACAATATGACGAACATTGGGGCCATCCCTAATCCGAGAGGGAGTAAAATGCAATTTTTAATGAATTAGTATCGTCGTGCCTCTAGCCCTACCATTGAAGCCCGAGTGAAAGACTTGTCCCACCTAATTTTTGCAAAGTCTCATTTGGTCCTTCACCCGTAGATGGGTTTCCTGTAAGAACATGACACCTGAATTTAGACCCTTCAGGTGAGCAAAAACCCTTGCCCGTTTCACTGGTCCATCCAAACCCCTCACATTCACAAGTTATAAGGCGGAATAGACATCCCCCACTGCTTCTCACACCAGGGTCATCCATTACCTCTGAAAATTAACGAAGAAGGAATCCTATTAAGCCAAGGTGAAGAGAACCCACTAGGATGGCGGCCAGGCCCGATCCAAAGACCAGGCAAACACAGAATAGTGGACAAAGTCGAACAACTAAATCCAACACCCTCCCTCCCCTCCTCCACACCACCCCTCCCCGAACCCAACAGGAATATTAAATCTATGCAAGGACATAAATTTATTAAAGCTATAATCTAAGCTCCCATTTGCAGGGTGTTTACGAATAAGAGCTGCAGTATACCCACTTTCGTACCTTCCCTTTGCTATTCTCATCTAGAGCGGGGAGGCTCTCGCCTAGCCCTATATTCAAAAACTATTAACATGCATAAAAATTCAAGATGTGACAATACAGTGATAACTGGCACAATGAGAAAAATATGTGCAGCACTTGTCAAAAAAACCCCAAGAATAATTTTTTTGTATAAACCAACAGTGTAAAAATCACTTAACTCCAGAACACAGTAACTTTAACCTTTATAAAACAAATAGACATTTAAACAGAGTTCAAACTGAGCTTCTGAACAAAAAAGTTTTGCATCTTCTGATGAGTCAAAAACTGGTCCCCCACTCCCCCCTACAGAAACTTGGCAGGCTGGGTATAATTAACCAAACTGAATATCCTTCTTAAATAGGGCAGATTTCCTATTTGTTTCCCGGTGTTCCTTGGCCCACCAAAGAATCTGTTCCTCCTTAAAATTGTGGAATCTTATGATGATCAGATGCGGTTTGGACTGGATTTTGTTTATTGTCAGGTGTACAGAGGGACAGTGAAAAGTATTATTCTGCGAGCAGTTCAACAGATCATTAAGTACATGAGAAGAAAGAAAATACATAATAGGGTAACACAAGGTGCACAATGTAATTACATAAACACCGGCATCGGCTGAAGCATACAGGGGTGTAGTGTTAATGAGGTCAGTCCATAAGAGGGTCGTTTAGGAGTCTGGTGACAGTGGAGAAGAAGCTGTTTTTGAGTCTGTTTGTGCATGTTCTCAGGCTTCTGTATCTCCTGGTGACAGTGGAGAAGAAGCTGTTTTTGAGTCTGTTTGTGCATGTTCTCAGGCTTCTGTATCTCCTGGTGACAGTGGGGAAGAAGCTGTTTTTGAGTCTGTTTGTGCGTGTTCTCAGGCTTCTGTATTCCCTGCCCGTTTCAGTTGCAGTGCCTCCGGGGGGATGTGAAAACTCCTTCGCCCACCATTTTGGTTAGAATGTTGGACATGTATTGCATGGGGGTGTTGACCTCTATCCCTCCAGCAAACCCATGAGGCAAATATTCTGCCTTTGGGACCTGTTTTCGAGGCCATTTAATTTGGCTTTTAAAGATTTATTGGATTCTATTTCCGAAGACCGATCTTTTTCAAACGCTGAAATCTGATCTGTTTTTCACCATGTCCCCGATGATTCTATTCAGCCCTTCTAATTTATTCAATTTATTCTGCACTGTAAGGTCTATGATTCTATGATTCAATATCTGGGCCAGGGCCTCATCCACCAACCTTTTAACTTCAGCCAGATTTTGATACTACTTCAACTTAGCCGCCATGATGCAGCTGATGCCGACCGAAGGCCATGTTGGCGCCTACGAGGAGGAGGACGCTCGCTACTGCCGGTTTTGTCGCCCATCGATTCTTGTGATGCCTCAGAGTCTGAGGAACATACGCAGCCCCCTTCCTATTCTTATTTTTTGTTGGGCACGTTTGGTAGCTCTTCATTACCCCAGGCAATTCTTAGGTTTGTTTGAAGTTTGCACTGCTGTCGTTGCACAGCAAATTTCGGGGATAACTCGGAGAGTCTCAAGGTGCGTGCGTCTCCTCTATATTCGCCATCGGATCCCATGGCGGGGCAACTTAAATTGCGGCAGGCTGTATCTGAAATCCGCGACAGAGTGATCAGAAGGACCCTATCCCTTTTCCATGTGGCCTTGGAAAAAATGGATTTGACGGTAAAGGCACATGGGTGTGGTGCTAAAGGATGTGGACAGTAAGAAGTCTTACAACACCAGGTTAAAATCCAACAGGTTTGTTTCAAACACGAGCTTTCGGAGCACGGCTCCTTCTTCAGGTGAATGGAAAGAATCGATGGGCGACAAAAGGTGTTGTAAGACTTCTTACTGTGCTCACCCCAGTCCAAAGCCGGCATCTCCACATCAAAGGATGTGGAGACAGCCCTTTCAAGCCAGAATGACTACATCACCTGCCTGGAAGCGGAGATGGCGCGGGTGGCTGGTGACACCAACACACTAAAGAGTGAGGATCTGGAGAATCGCTCCAGAAGGCAGAATTTGAGAGTCGTTCGGCTGTCAGAGGATCTGGAAGGTTGCAGCTGTTTGAGAAGATGGTGGGGGAGGGTGAAATTGCTTCCTCTCCTGAGTTGGATCAGGCCCACAGGTCGCTCAGGGTTCTGGGGAACTACAGTGTTTTCTTTAAATAAATTTAGAGTAACCAATTATTTTTTCCAATTAAGGGGCATTTTAGTGTCGTCAAGCTACGTACCTTGCACATCTTTGGGTTGTGAGATCCACACATACATGGGGAAAATGTGCAAACTCCACACGGACTGTGACCCAGGACTGGGATCGAACCCAGGTCCTCAGCGCCGTAGGGAGCAGAACTGCCGTGTGTGATCATCATGTGATTTGAGATAAATGCAAAGGGCCCTGCAGTGGGTGAAGGATCACCGGGACTATAAATTGGAGGGCCGGGCCATTAGGCTCCACCAGAATGTGGCAGCGGAACTTGATAAAAGGCGTGTGAGATTCAACAAGGTGAAGGCTGCATTGTACAGGAACAACATTAGATTTGCTATGGTGTACCCTGCACCGCCTCCCAGTAACTTATGAATCAATAGATTACTTTTGCGATGCACCGGAGGATGCAGAGGCATTTCTACAGAAGCATGGACTGGGGTCAAGCTAACAGTGAACTGTATCTGCTGTGGGATGTGTTATGGGCCAAGGTTTAGAAAACTCCAAAGTATATCATGGAGTTCACCTGACCTACAACTGTTTATTAATTCTGGTTACAAGGGGCTGCCTTTCAGGTGTTATTCAACAGAGGCCTTAAGCACTTTTAATCAAAAACAAAGTTTATGGAGGCAGCACAGTGGTGATGTGGTTAGCATTGCTGCCTCCCGGCGCCGAGGTCCCAGGTTCGAACCCGGCCCTGGGTCACTGTCCGTGTGGAGTTTGCACATTCTCCCCGTGTTTGTGTGGGTTTCATCCCCACAACCCAAAGATGTGCAGGGTAGGTGGATTGGACACGCTAAATTGCCCCTTAATTGGGAAAAATGAATTGGGTACTCTAAATTTATTTTAAAAAAACAAAGTTTATTCTACGAATTTAGTTAACATTTTTATAAACACACACAGTAGACATTTTATCAACTACACGCATGAATACCCCACACGACTATAGTACTGTATATAGAACATAGAACAGTACAGCACAGAACAGGCCCTTCGGCCCTCGAAGTTGTGCCGAACAATGATCACCCTACTTAAACCCACGTAACCCGTATACCCATAACCCAACAATCCCCCCATTAACCTTACACTACGGGCAATTTAGCATGGCCAATCCACCTAACCCGCACATCTTTGGACTGTGGGAGGAAACCGGAGCACCCGGAGGAAACCCACGCACACACGGGGAGGACGTGCAGACTCCACACAGACAGTGACCCAGCCGGGAATCGAACCTGGGACCCTGGAGCTGTGAAGCATTGATGCTAACCACCATGCTACCGTGAGGCCCCCAGTATATATCCTGGTGCTGATGTGGAATGTGCGAGGGCTGGGGGAACCTGTGAAGTCAGCGAGTCTTTTCACATTCAAAGAGCTTGAAAGCTGACATGACGAAGGTGTTGGTTGCGTTTATGAGCAAAATGGACCCGTGGAGGTTTTTGCACCCACAGAATAGGGAGTATTCGTTCTTTTCGCCAGGTCACAATGTGTATTATAGGATTTACTTTTTGTCATGGAGAAGGTGCTGATGGCTGGCGTGAGGAAGGCAGAATATTCGGCGATTGTTATCTCAGACAATGCTCCACATTGGGTTGATATGGTCTTGGAGAAGTGTTATGGTATGGGGAGCACACGGCCCACTCTACAGGTGTGGTACAGCAGAAATGGAAAAGTTTTTTAAAACAAAACAATGTTTATTCTATGAACTCAAGTTAACCTTTCTAAAACAAACAGTGAACATCTTAGCAACCAGTAAATCAAATACACCCCCCAAAGAATACAGAACACTAAGTAATCTGTAAACTGTCATTTTAACACCCAGAAGACTTAACAAACCTCTAAAGAGAAACACATCAGGGTTTGCATTCAATACTGAAACCTTGTACAATTCTGGGTTCACCAAATGATCTATAGATAGTCTTTGGATGGCAGACTTCAGATGCAGCTCACTGAAAAACACACACACACCCAAGTTTTTTCTCAAACTGAAACTAAAAGTCAGAACCAGAGCTCAGCTCCACCCACACTCTGACATCACTGCAGTAACATGAACAGCCAAACATTTCTTAAAAGTACCTGTCTTAAACCCATTTCTTAAAGGTACTCTCACATGACAGAAGGGTCTTGTACCGAAGCCTTCTTGAAGGTTGGACTTGGGGTTGTTGGCAGTCCCAAATCTTTGTACCAAAATGGGAAAGGTGATTGAGGATTATGTAAGGTTTAATAGGAATTGCGAGGTTTTGCCGTCAGTGGTGTGGGAGGCGTTGTAAGCAGTGGTGAGGGGGGGGGGGGGGGAGGTCATTTCCTTTAAGGCTCAGGTGGCAGAGAGGCAAGAGAGGAGCAGCAGCGGCTGGTAGAGGAAATTCTGAAGGTGGATGGAAGGTAGGCGGAGGATCGAACTCCGGATCTTCTGGTGAGGAGGAAGGAATTACAGGCGAGGTTTGTTCTTCTGTCCATAGGAAAGGTGAGTCAGCGAGTCTGGGGAGAAGGCCAGCTGCTTGTTGGCATGTCAGCTCTGGTGGCTGGCAGCGGCGGGAGAGATTATTCGGGTCGGGGAGAGAACAGGGGAGCTGGTGATGACATTGACACAGGTGAATAAGGCCTGCAGAACAAGGGCTGCAACATAAAATTTAAACTGTTGCTTTGACATGCTCCAATTTCCGTCTATATTACCGGTAAACAGGGGCTGGTTAGCATAGGGCTAAATCGCTGGCTTTGAAGCAGACCAAGGCAGGCCAGTAGCACGGTTCAATTCCCGTACCAGCCTCCCCGAACAGCTGCCAGAATGTGGCGACTAGGGGCTTTTCACAGGAACTTCATTTGAAGCCTACTCGTGACAATAAGCGATTCTCTTTCTTCCTTCTTGATACGTTCCATTGTAGACTCTTTTTAAAAATCCCTCCCCCCGGCTTCTTCGTCCTTGCTATTGCTCCTTGTCCTTTTTCTCCCTCTCTATTCCTTCCAGTTCTCCCTCTATTGGCTGTTGCTGGCCTCGAACAGGTTCTGGAACAGGCCGACAAATTGCCCCCAGGCAGTTAGGAAGCCTTCCACCAACCCTTTGATGGCATATTTGATATTCTCCAGGTAGAGGAATTCTGAAAGGTCAGCGAGCCAGTCTGCAGCTGTGGGTGGTGCTGCCGATCGCCAGCCGAGCAGGCATGTGATTAGGTGCCTTCCCCTGCCTGCAGAGAGCTGATGCTCTCCATGATTTCTCCCAGATCCATTGTAGCTGGAAGCTAGGGCATCGGCCCTCTTCCCCATGTGTAGCACTGGCTGCTCTGATACCCCGAAGATTGCCACTATTGGGCATGGCTTCACCCTCACCCCCACAACCTTGGACATTGCCTCGGAGAAGGCTGTCCAGAACCCAGCAAGCTTGGGACAAGCCCAGAACATGTGGGTGTGGTTGGCCGGGTCCCTCTGGCTCCGCTCACATTTGTCCTCCACC
This sequence comes from Scyliorhinus canicula, assembly GCF_902713615.1. Classification (NCBI taxonomy): domain Eukaryota; kingdom Metazoa; phylum Chordata; class Chondrichthyes; order Carcharhiniformes; family Scyliorhinidae; genus Scyliorhinus; species Scyliorhinus canicula. The sequence goes on from NC_052147.1 coordinate 151,520,040, forward strand.
TCCGGGAAGAACCTGCTCATTCGGGTTCTGGTCTGGTGCGCTCTGTGCACCACTTGGAGCTGCATTAGGCTTAGCCTTGCACAGGAGGAGATGGAGTTTGCCCTGCTCAGTACTTCGCTCCAGAGTCCCCATCCTACCTCTGTCCCCAGTTCGTCCTCCCATTTCTGTCTGGTCTCGTCCAGTGGCATTCAGGCCCTGTCCAGTAGCTGTCCGTATATTTTCCCACAGAGTCCCCCCTTTTTTTACTGTCCGTGGTCTCCGGGGCCCTGGGGTATCCTACTGTGTCTTTGCGGAGGAAATGTTTTATTTGTAAGTGTCTCATTTCCTGTCCTGTCAGCAATTCCCATTCCTCCGTCAGTTTGTTCAGCGTCGCTAGTCTGTGCCCCTATGTAGAAGTCCCGAACTGTCAGCGTTCCCCTGTGCTGTCTCCATTTTTAAAATGTTGTGTCTAGCATGGCTGGTGGGAATCTGTGGTTACCGTAGATGGGGGCCATGAGGGACATCTTGGTTAACCCAGGTGCTGTCTTGGATGGCTCCACGTTTTCAGTGTGGCCTTTACCACTGGGCTCGATGTGTATTTCACCGAGGGGGATGGGAGTGCTACTGTGGCCAGAGCCCGGAGGGTCGTTCCCTTGCAGGAGGCCTCCATCTGCACCCACTCCGAGTTTGGCTCATGCACCCATCCCCTCACTCTTTCTGCTGTTGCTGCCCAATGGTAGTTTTGCAGATTTGGCTGTGCCAGGCCTCCCTTGATTTTCCTCCTTTGCAGTGTTGAATTGGGGACTCTAGGATTACTGCCCCCCCCCCCCCCCCCTCCCCAAATCAAACACCATTATTAAGCTATCTAGGTTCTGGAAGAAGGCCTTGGGGATGAAGATCAGTATGAACCTAAACAGGAAGAGGAACCTCGGCAGCACATTCATTTTGATGGTCTGCACTCTCCCTGCCAGGGAGTGTGGGAGTGCGTCCCACCTCTGTAGGTCCTTTTTAACTTCCTCCACCTGGCTGGTCAGGTTCCACCTGTGGATCAGTGTCCAGTCTGTGGCTATTGGATCCCCAGGTATCGGAATCTATTTTGGGCTATTTTAAACAGGAGCCCCTCCAGCTCTGTCCCTCTCCCGTTTGGGTTCACTGGGAATGCCTCACTCTTGCCCAGGTTGGGTTTGTAACCAGCGAAGTTCCGAACACTTTCAGGATCCACACGATTGCTTTCAGTCCTTCCTGTGGCTTTGAGACGTACAGGAGCAGGTCACCTGCATAGAGTGAGACTCTGTGCTCTCTGTCTGCTCTCTGATGCCCTTCCAGCTTTTCACACCCCATAGGGCTATCGCCAGGGGTTTGATTGCTGGTGCAAACAGGAGCGGGGACAATGGGCACCCCCGTCTTGTGCCTCTTTGTAGCTGGAAGTATTCAGTGCTGATGGTGTTAGTTCGATAGCTTGTCTTGGGAGTGTTGTACAGGAGCCTCACCCAGGCAGTGAATCCCGCTCCGAGCCCAAACTGTTCCAGTACCTCAAGGAGGTACTTCCATTTGACTCTGTTGAAGGCCTTTTCTGCGTCCAAGGAGACGATAACCTCGGACGTTCTTTACCTGGAGGGGATCATTATTACGTTTATCAGCCGCCTGATGTTGGCAGTGAGTTGCCTCCCCTTGACAAAGCCCGGCTGGTCTTCAGCGACCACCTCCAGTACGGCGTTTCTCCAGCCTTCAGCAGTGAAATGGGTCTATATGATCCACATTCCATCGGATATTTGACTTTATTGGGTATAAGCGAGATTGTGGCCTGCGTTAGCGTAGGTGGCAGAGTGCCCCTTGCCAGCAAGTCTGCGAACATGTCCCTTAGGTGTGGGGTCAGGGCCGGTGCAAATTTCTTATGGAGGTTCATCAGGTCCCGGCGCCTTCCCCGCCTGCATGGAGCTGATGCTCTCCATGATTTCTCCCAGATCTATTGGTGCTTCCAGCTCCCCCCGTCTGCCCCCCCCCCCCCCCCCCCCCCCCCACACACAAACACAACCGGCATTTTCAGTCCATCGAGGAACTGTTTCATCCCCGCGTCCCATCGGGGTTTTGGAGGTGTACAGCCCTTGGTAGAATGCTTGGTTGACCTTGACTTCAAAGTTTTACTGTGCATTGAGCACAGGATGCCAGTAATTTGTGAGGTTTACAGGCACAGCATGATGAGAGGTGGATCACGTTGCTGCTCACTGGAGCAGATCCCCAAGTAATTGAAATCTTCAATACTTTTGCATTTGAAGACGAGGCTGATGGCAAAAGCTTCAAAGAAGTACTTAAATGATTCGATTGGCATTGCTCCCCTCGAAAAAAACAAAACCTTTGAGCGCTATATATTCCGTAGGCACACCCAGAATGCGGGAGAGGCATTCGATAGCTTCCTCACTGACTTGCAATTGAAAGTGTAGTCGTGAAATGTAGACGCCAAATTGCTGGCTAAGATCTTGTCCTCAATGTGATTGGGGAGGACCAGACGGGATTTGTTATAGGGAGGCAGTTGGCGGCCAACATAAGAAGGCTGTTGATTGTTATCATGATGCACCCAGAGGGTCGGGACGTAGAGGTAGTGGTCGCTATGGACGCAGAGAAGGCATTTGACCGGGTGGAATGGGATTATCTGTGGGAGGTACTGGGGCGGTTTGGATTTGGGCAGGGCTTCATTGACTGGGTCAGGCTGCTCTATCAGGTGCCCGTGGCAAGTGTTCGGATGAACACTTTTAGGCTGCACCGGGGGACAAGGACAAGGATGCCCCTTCTCCCCGCTGTTGTTCGCATTTGGCCATAGAACCGCTGGCAATTACATTTAGAGCCTCAAAGGGCTGGAAGGGACTGGTCTGGTGGGGGTGGGGGGCATGGTACACATAGTCTCGCTATACGCGGATGATCTGCTCTTATATGTGTCAGACCCATTGGAAGGGATGGAAGAAATCTGGGGGATTTTGGCCGGTTTTCGGGGTATAAATTGAACATGGGGAAAAGCGAGACGTTCGTGATCCAGGCTAGGGTCAGGAGAGATGATTGGGGGAGCTGCCGTTTAGAGTGGGAGGGGGAAACTTTCGATACCTAGGCATCCAGGTGGCGCGGGAATGGGAACGGCTGCACAAACTAAATCTGGCTCGACAAGTAGTGCAAAGGAAGGAGAATTTTTGGATGTACTGTCACTGTCACTGGCTGGGAGGGTGCAGACAGTGAAAATGACGGTCCTCCCGAGATTCCTGTTTGTGTTTCAGCGTCTCCCCATCTTTATTCCTCGGTCCTTTTTTAAACAGGTCAACAAGGTGATCTCGGGCTTTGTATGGGCGGGTAAGACCCCGCGAGTAAAAAAGGGGATACTGGAGCGCTGCCGGGGTGAGGGCAGGCTGGCACTCCCGAACTTTAGTAATTATTACTGGGAGGCGAACATAGCCACGATTAGGAAGTGGGTGTTAGGGGTGGGGGGGGGGGGGGGGGGGGGTTGGTGTGGGAGCGGGTAGAGGCGGCATCATGCAGGGGCACTAGTTTGAGGGTGTTGATAACGGCGCCTCTGCCATTCCCGCCGGCACGGTACTCCACCAGCTCCGTGGTGGTCACGGCCCTGAGAGTCTGGGGCAATGGAGGAGACATGTGGGAGCAGAGGGAGCATCGGTCTGGTCTCCAATCAGTAATAATCACCGGTTTGCCCCGGGAAGGCTGGATGGAGGGTTCCGGAGATGGCAGAGAGCAGGGATCGAGAGGATGGGAGATATGTTTATAAAGGGGAGCTTTCCCAGCCTGAGGGGAACTGGAGGTGAAATTTGAACTGACGGGAGGGAATGAGTTTAGGTTCCTGCAGGCGTGGGACTCCCTACACAGGCAGGGCTCAACCTTCCCGCTCCTACCACCAAGGGGGATAAAGGACAGGGTAGTTTCCAGACTGTGGGTGGGAGAAGGGAGGGTTTCCGACATTTATAAGGAGCTTATGGGGTCAGAGGAAATGCAGAACAAGGAGCTGAAACACAAATGGGAAGAGGAGTTAGGAGGAGAGATAGAGGTTGGTCTCTGGGCGGATGCGTTGAGCAGAGTCAACGCGTCCACATCATGAGCCAGGCTCAGTCTGATACAGTTTAAAGTCGTTCATCGGGCTCACATGACAGTGGCCCAGATGAGCAGGTTCTTTGGGGTGGAAGATATGTGCACAAGGTGTGCGGGAGGACCAGCGAACAATGTCCCCATATATTCTGGACATGCCCGAAGCTTAGGGGATTTTGGCAGGGGTTTGCGGATGTCATGTCCACGGTGTTAAAAACAAGTGTGGCACTGAGTCCAGAGGTGGCGATTTTTGGGGTGTCAGAAGATCCAGTAATCCAGGAGGATAAAGAGGCAGACGTTCTGGCCTTTACTTCCCTGGTAGCCCGGTGACGGGTATTATTAACTTGAAGGGACTCAAAGCTCCCAAAGTCGGAGATGGCTAGCTTTCTCTGTTTGGAGAAAATCAAGTTCGCCTTGAGAGGGTCAATGTCAGGGTTCGCCCGGAGGGTGGCAGCTGTTTGTCGACTTCTTTAGGGAAAATTAACCGTGAGCAGAAAGGGGGAGGAGGGGGCGTGGGCTCGGTGGGGGGTGGGGGGGGGGGGGGGTAGTTTAGTGTAGAGTAGGAGGCATGAAAAGGGGGGACCTGTAAAGGAGGAAGACGGCTTTTGCACTATATTTATATTTGTATGTACACTGTCTCTTCTGTTATTGTTATAAAACCATAAATACATCAATAAAATGTTTATAAAAAAATAGAAAGTGTAGTCGTGCAACTTCAACACACTCCAGTCATCAATGATATGAGACCAGATAGTTTTTGGAATCTCCAATAATAAAGTACGCAAGCGGCTACAGACATGAAATTTGAAAGTGCAGTTCAAATATGTCACACTAGTGAGCTTGCTGCAAAGCAGCTCGACACGTTACATCTCAATAGTTTTGGTGCGAAGGCAGAAGGGGTGGCAAACGGCGTTAGTGTGGTGACGCAGCTGAATAAGAAACATGCTCCAAGTGCAGATGGCCAATTTGAACGGCCAACCCGACCCTCCATGATATGCCAGCAATGCCGCATTCACATTTGCCACAAAGATGTACTGATCTGTTCCAAATGTGGCAGAGCAAACCACTTTGCCTGGCAATGTGGTCTCCTCTATATCGGAGAGACCAAACGCAGACTGGGTGATCGCTTTGCTGAGCACCTTCGCTCTGTGCGCATTCAGGATCCTGACCTTCCCGTTGCTTGCCATTTTAACAAAAGACCCTGCTCCCATGCCCACACGTCTGTCCTTGGCCTGCTGCGATGTTCCAGTGAAGCTCAACGCAAACTGGAGGAACAACATCTCACCTTCCGGTTAGGCACGCTACAGCCCTCCGGCCTGAACATCGAATTCAACAACTTCTGATGATTACCTCTACTCCACCTCGACCCCTGTGTTTTCAATCCATTTCACTTTAACTGTCTTTTACCTTTTATTTCTTTCTCGTCTTTCTTTATATATATTTTCTCCCGCCCCCCCCCCCACTCTTTCCCCCAATCTTATCCCCCCTTTCCTTACCTTTTCTGCCCTTTGTTTGCCCTCCCCCCACATCTATATCTGTCACAGTTTACCCTCCGATTTTAGTTTCTCTGCTGTTTGGCCTTTCACACCTTTTATTCTCCCTGGGGACTGCCATTAGCACTCTTTTCCCTTGGTTTCTGTGGCTATGACACATCTTTCATTCCCTTACCCAACAGTATAAATATTTTCCACTTTCTATGTCATTTAGTTTTGACAAAGGGCCATCTGGTCTCGAAACGTTAGCTCTTTTCGCTCCCTACAGATGCTGCCAGACCTGCTGAGATTTTCCAGCATTTTCCCTTTTGGTTTCAGATTCCAGCATCCGCAGTAATTTGCTTTTACCCTGAAAACTGTCTCTGTGCTGGGTGATTTTAAGGAGCATTGGCCGTGATCTTCCGGCCTCGTTACACTCTCGCTCAAGTGTAATGAGGCCGGTGAATAGTGGGAGAGGCCAAAAACAGGAACTGCGGCGGACGCAGTTTACGATGCAACCGGCCCACTCCGAATTTGGAATCCCGCCGTAATGTGGCGAGAAACCAATTATCATCACTTAAGTCCCATTTCCATACAATTAATGAGAGCCTCCGTCATTCATCACCCTTCCCCAGCAAGTGGTCACACTGGCACCGATTAGTACTCCTTTTCAAAAAGGCGAACCTGGCAGAAGGGCTTCTGTGGGGAGGTGAGGAGGTGGGGAGACTTTCCGCAGGGGTGGGCCACCGTGGGAGGGTGTGGAGGGTAACCGGGGGGCAATTCTTGGATTGTGTGTACCCATTTCGGGGTAACTCTGCCTGCCTGCTCCCGGACCACCCATAACCCTACCGGCTGCTCAGGCCTCTGGCCGTGAGTCTGAAGGCTATCGCTAATAGGAAATTGCCAATCGTGGTTAAGTGAGCACTTCACACAACCCAAGTGGATTCCCGTGGGTGGGCCATGTAGAATGTGGGAGTCATTGCCTAGCATCCCAATCACACCCTGATGCCTGGACACTGTGCCTGAACACTGTGGGAGGCAACACCACACACGCAGCAGCCAATATCCGAACTCCCAGGGGATGGGACACAACTCCGGGGACATGTCCAATGCCAGAGGATGGGTGAGTGCCAGGGGGAAGGGGCCAGCTCCCGGTTCAGGTGGTGTTGTGTGCGGGTGTCCGGGGTACAGGGTCTGGGGCTCGGTGAAGGGAGCCTGCTGCGGACGGATGAGCTAGGCCAGGGGTACCGGGTTGGGGGGGGGGGATCAGTGGGGAATGGAGGGTCCCAGGTTGGGAGCCACCGTCGTTTGTCAGTTTAACACCCATCCCAATGCCTCACAGATTTTGAATGCTATGGCAGGGATGTTGGAGCAGATGTTTCCCTAGTGGTGCTGGTGCTACGAGATGCGGCCAGACGCCGGAGAAGGCGGCGGCAGCAGCGTCTGCAGATGCCCGACGCGGCGACCCATGTGCCGGACTCCTCCCCATACCCTGCGGACCCGGCCTCCCATCAGACCGGGGAGGGACTCGGAGTGGGCATCCCGCGATGGCCCAGAGTGTACAGGCACTGCTGGTCATGCGAACAAATGACAGACAGCGCGTTCTGCAGCAGTCTCTGCCTCAACAAGGAGATGGTGCGGCATCCGTGCCATATCCTTATGGACTTGGCACCACGTGGAGGAGGACACACACTCCCGGTGGCTGTCAATGTCACTGCAGCCCTGAACCTTTATGCCACAGGATCATTCCAGGGAAGGATCCGCCAGGTCATGAATACCCTGTATGCCCGATCGGAAAACTACATCGTCTTTGACATGGACCAGGCTCAGCAAGATGCCCGGGCAGCAGGATTCTTCACCATCACCAGGATACCCCAGGTCCAGGGGGTAATGCATACATGCCATGATGTTGCCCTGCGCTCACAGGCTATCTGGGGGTGCCCTATGTTAACAGAAAGGGGTTCTACTCCCTCAAGTACGGCTCGTGTGTGACCATCAGATGAAGATAATGCATGTGTGCGCACACTTCCCGGGGGGACGGGTCTATGACAGCTACATCCTGGGGCAGTCGGTCACTCCTGCCCTCTTCGAGGAGCATCCCAGGATGGGTGGCTGGCTCTTGGGGGATAAGAGATATCCGCTGAGGACCTGGCTAATGAAGCCAGTACGGAAGCTGGAGACCGAAGCAGAGACCTGGTACAAGGAGGCCCGTGCAGCCTCCCGGGCTGTCATTGTGCGATGCATCGCACTCCTCAAGATGCGATTCTGATACCTCGACTGCTCCGGAGGTGCCCTGCGGTACACTGCCCGGAGCGTCACCAGCTGGTGAGGTGGTGCCGGACCAGCAAGGGCTGGGGAGGAAATTGAGGCCCAGCCGCCTGCAGGACTGGCGGTGGCAGTGAGGGCCCGGCAAGCCCGGAGAGCCAGAGAGGCCCTCATACTGGCCCAATTCACCTCAGACGTGGCCTGGTCCATCGTCGCATTATTACCCACCGCCACCCCCCATTTCCCACCCTCCCAGGGTCTGTGTCACATCACCCCAGGGTGCTGGGACTATGTCGGCACTGTCAATGGGCCACTGTCGAGGACAGGGAGGTGTGGATAACCCGCAGTGAGCTGAGTGCTGGTGCTCCTCAATTACGCCATAGTCTGACCCCTGCCTGTCTGCTGAGTGCTCGCTCACACCCATCACCTGCACGCGGTGATGCATTACAGAAGGAAGTGACAGAGAAAGCCTACTGGTTGTGCACAAGAGTGTTTATTGTTCAGTGTCTGCCCCCACTCTCCCGATGGTGCATCCGCCCACCACCCCTCACCACCCACCCACCCCTCACCCCCACCCCCCCCTCACCCCCACCCCCCCCCCTCCCCCGGTGCCCTAAGTGATCCTCAATCTGCTTTGCCCTCCTAACTCTCCCACTACATCTGGTTGTGTCCCCATGATGCACATCGCGGGTTGAGGCAACCAACTGCCTACCTGACCCCAGACAGCACTGGCTGCCCTATGGCTCACCCTCCGGGACCCTTGGAGGAACAGGACATCCCTCCTGGCCTCCCAGGGTCAGCATCCCTGAATTGGAGGCCGGTCTCCTCGACGCCATTGTATCAAGCTGTCTGGGGTTGGCTGAGCAACTGCAGCCTTTGTGCTGCTCGATGGTGTTAGCGAGGGCGAGGGCGGTCCTGGCGAATCAGCTGGCGAGTCAGCATTTGGGACGGGAAGCCCGCGAGGTCTCGTTAAGTGGACCAATTAACGTTGAATAGTGTTGCCAGCCTCGCCAGGCCGAGCGCCGGAAATCACGCAACAATTCCCGCTCTCTACAGCACTTGGAAATTTTTCCAGAGAAACGCGCTCATCGTAGCCAAATCTCTGAAGACTTTCCTGAGTTAAAGGAGAACAGACACCAACAGATTTCGGAAAGAGATCTGGAGTGTGAAAGTTTTCACAAAGGTCAGTAACCGTCAAACTGTGTGTCTGGCTGGAAAGAGCTGAAGAATTAAAGCTTAAGATATTAGAATTTGGGAAAAAGCTGCTCGAGCTTTGTACAGGAATCGGGCAAGGAAAATTCCAGGACTACAGCTGGATTGTTCCCACAGAGGCATAAGCTCCATCTGGTGGTAGAAAGGCAGAAATGCACTGACGTTAGCATCCTGTGTGTAGCACCATCTGGTGGCCGGCAATAAGAATTGCACTGACCTGGAATTCCTAGGTGAAACACCACCTGGTGGTCAAAGGATGGAATTACACCAACCTGAACCTTTCAAGAAAATCTGTTTCCCAGAAACTGCAACCACAGAACAAAGAACAATACAGGACAAGAACAGGTCCCTCGGCCCTCCAAGCCTGTACCGATCATAATACCTCGCTTGGTCAAAACCCGAAATAACAAAGAACACTACAGCACAGAGTGAAGACTCATCTCGGACCTACCCCTTTAATCTCTGCTTTATTTTATTCCTCACGACCCTTACCCAGTATTTGTCTTTTGTGTGTCTGGGTGGGAGGGGATTTTCCTTATATGTTCCTCTTTTCTCCTTTTTATAAATAAATAGTTTATTACTGTTTTACTTATAAATCTGATGTTTTTAACTCATTGGAGCAGTCAAGGGCTAAAGATCTTCGGAAAAAACAAATTATTGGTTAATTCACTTATGTTGGGACTCTGGCGTCTGTGAGGCTGGAAGTGACCGTGCACTCACCCAGGGTGTCGTGACACAAGTTGGGGGCTCGTCCGAGATTGGAAACGTTTGACGGCAAATTTGGATGTACGGAGTAAATTATAAAAAGACATTAGGTTTGTAGTAATGTAACAGTATGGCTATGGACGTTGCTAAGACATTTCTCCAGGTGGATGACAGATCTCTGGTATTTTTGGAGGAGCTTTGCAAAGACCCGCTCATTGAATTGGCACGGGAATTGAAACTGGTTGTACTGGCTAAGAAGGCATGGGTAATTGACGCGATTGCTCCACATTTAAATTTGGTGGCAGTGCAGCCAAGGCTGGATCCACAGTCAGTAAAATTGGCTAAGATCTAGTTACAGGCGACAACAGTTAGATATGTAGCAAAAGCACGGTGGCCTAGTGGTTAGCACAACCGCCTCACGGCGCTGAGGTCCCAGGTTCGATCCCGGCTCTGGGTCACTGTCCGTGTGGAGTTTGCACATTCTCCCCGTGTCTGCGTGGGTTTCGCCCCCACAACCCAAAAATGTGCAGTGTAGGTGGATTGGCCATGCTAAATTGCCCCTTAATTGGAAAAAATAATTGGGTAATCTAAATTTTAAAAAAAATAAAAAATAAAAAAGATATGTAGCAAAAAATGGAAATGAAGTGAGAGAAAAGAAATGGGGATGGAAATGAGGAATCTAGAATTAGATAGAGACTTCCAGCTTAAGGTACTGGAAAGGGGTGAGAATCTTCCAGAATGTGAAGAGGAGCCTAGTCCTTAGAACAGAACTAAGTGGTGATATGTTGAAGTTTATACAGACTCTCCCAAAATTTGAAGAGAAAGAAGTAGATACATTCTTTAGGGTTTTTGAGAAAATAGCAACCCCAATGGAGTGGTCAAAAGAGAAGTGGACATTACCCCTGCAGAGTAAGTTGACATGGAGGGCACAGAAAGTTTATGGCGCATTGTCAGAACAGGACTCTAAAGATTACAACTCGGTGAAAAAGGCTATTCTAGACGCATTCGAGTTGGTTCCCGAAGCATATAGACAAAAATTCCGGAATTTGAAGAGACAGCCGGGACAGACTTATGCAGAATTTGAGAGGGTTAAACAGAACAATTTTAACAGATGGGTACGAGCATTTGGAGTTGCGACTACCTATGAAGCTCTGAGAGAGGTCATTCTCTTAGAGGAGTTTAAGAATTCTTTATCTTCGAGAATAAGAACACTTTAAAAAAAAATAAAAAAATTAGTGTTTCAATTCATTTTTTCCAATTAAGGGGCAATTTAGCGTGGCCAATCCACCTACCCTGCACATCTTTGGGTTGTGGGGCGGAACCCATGCAAACACCAGGAGAATGTGCAAACTCCACACGGACAGTGACCCAGAGACCCTGATGCTATGAGGCCACAGGGCTAACCCACTGCGCCACTGTGCTGCCCTATAAGAACCCATGTTGAAGAACAGAGGGTATAAACTGCTGGGCAAGCAGCAATTATGGCTGACGGTTACCAGCTAATCCATAAAGTTAGTCTTTTGTTCCATCATCCCCATAATTTTGTAAAGGATAGGGAGTGGGAGGATGGCAGGTAGCCAAGGTATAGAGTGGATAACTAGGAAGGCTCCGAGATCTCCGCCTCAGATAAGAAAGGAAGGTACTGGGGTGGAAGGGAGACTTGGAAGCTTAAATGTTACCATTGTAACAAGGTGGGGCATGTTTGTTTAGCCTCTTGGAAGTTGCAAGGAAGGCCCACGGGAGT